>NC_054707.1:14814203-14956703 GCF_016097555.1 Gigantopelta aegis
TTGACCCCGAGAACATACTATTTGATGGACGACTACCTATATACCAACACTACTACACGTTTATCATTGCAGGTACATTCCAACATAGGCGGCGTCATTCCAATGACGATGAAGCGAGGTCCCCTGCGCGCCGACATCGTGGCCAGCAACTCCATGTCGACGCAGTGCACGACGGACGTCGCTCGGACACACCAGGTGCGCAACGGCGGCGGCTCGCTGACCGACAACAAAGCCAACTACATCGCGCTCAGCACCATCGACAAAGATACGCCGAATGGGATGTACAACAGAAAATAGCGATCTGGTGTTAACATACTCATGGCGATGTCATCCGCTGATACCGTGTTCTTAACAATGTCATCACAGTCAGCACCAAGGGCAAATATGCGCCAAGTGGACTAACAAACAGGAAATAGCGATCTGGTGTTGAAATACCTATAGCTATATCGTCCGTCTGCTACGTTGTTCTTAACAGTGTTATCTCAAAGATACGACAAGAGGACCAAACGAGGAGCAGCGTACTGGCCATAGCAACGTCAATCGTATCTTCTGGCTTAAGCTACCTGTTTTCACCAAAGGTGTCAGTAGGCCTGAGTTCAGCCAAAAGGAATTACACAGCTCTGGTCAGACTAATTTTTTAAATGCGATTCTTCTCCTTACACCGAATGATCATATCAGGAATCAATGAAATCGGTCAAGAAAGTTAGATTTACTAGATTTCATTGAACGCAGAGGCCCAAGTCACTCACTCTTGCAACTTTGCACTATCGCAGTGCAATGTAGAAAGCATTCGAAGACGATCCAATGTTGCTTAAATAAAACTATGAGAGCTTTGTAAATCAGGCCTCTGATCTAAGCTAGCAGTGACTCTAACAGGATCATAACAGTTAGGTTGGCTTAAGCTACCTAAATGCTCCACGTGTATCAGCTGACACAAGATTCTTGGACTCATAGCGATGTCATCATCAGCTGGTTTAACCTACCTCATCCATAGCAGCGTCACCCATATCCAACTCACTACTTCACCCTCAAGACCGACATCAGTATTTGTTGCCTGGTTCCTAACAACGTCACCCTCTTCAAACGGTTTAATCTTCCTAACCACACACATGACTATTTGTAACTGTTGTTTACCAGCATCGGTATCTATAGGGGCAATTTCTAGCTTAGTCGGTAGATCGCCCTCGGTGGTCAGTGAAAGCAAGCAGCCACAATAAAACATGGACATTTCCATCAAACTTTACCAAACCGTATCTTGACATCAGTAACTATATGTTAACAGTTGGACATTATACCAATTTACCAAAACGTATCGTAAAATTAGTAATTTCTTGCGTATCAGTTATATTTTAGCATTATTCAAATATTTAATTTTTGGATACGACTGCTCAATCTACCATGACTCAATAATTGTCCTCACACGCCATTATATACTAACCATTAAAATATATTTATTCGTGGTCAGTATTGTCCATATGAATATAACATATCAATATTGAATCTCATATAAAAAAGAAACAAAAGCTCCAAAACACCACCACCCACCCACCCACACTATAGTACCCCCTCAAAAAAATAAAAAATAAAAAATAAAAAAATAAAAGAAGAAAAAAGAAGAAGAAAGAAACAAGAAAAAAGAGAGCAGAAAACCCCAACAACGCCAAACGACTATTCAAATAAGCTAACACAATATAAAAACAACAGAATCCCAACAAAACATCGACCAAACCACCAACTGTTCACATAAACCTTGAAGTGCTTAACGCCGTCTCATTATACGTGATACTACACATATGTGCTTTTGATGTGAAGCCAGGGACAACCGACGTCATTGCAAAGCAGGTTTCATACGATGACTACAACGCAGTTGTCTTGTTCGTCAGATCGTAAATACACACAATAATATATATTTATATTACGATTTCTATTTACACGGAATCTGTAAACGTTGATATTTAACTATTTATCGACATGCTCGGAGACAAGACGTACTAATAGCTCCACGACGCCATGGTAATCGTAGTCATCCGAACCACCACGGTTACCATCATCTTGTCCAAACTGTCGTGTATACACTGTTAACGTCTAACTCGTAATTACCAGTGCGATGTAAATATACGATTGTTGTCGGGTGAAAATCCTAATGGCGTTAAATGTAGGGTTGCTTTTTTTTTTCTCCAAAAAGCGAGAAAGAATACCACAGTAACCGTTCCAGAAAGAATCACGAGGTAGAAGGGGTGGGGTGAGGGTATGGAACAGGGCCCAATTTCACAAAACATCGTAAGCCTAGTTTTGCACGTAAACGTAAATCTACGACTAAAACACAGTTCTTATTACTATTATAGTTCAACAAACATAGTTAGAAAACACATATTTCATTTTCTTTTGTCTTTAAAATACTCCAACTTCCGTAAAGATGTAATTTTCTGCGTGAAATTGATGTCAAACACGTGTAAACGCACGACAGGCATAACTGCTAGTAGCAGACGTAAACTTGCGATGTTTAGTGAAATGGGCCCCAGGGTGTTACTCGGCCCATAAAAAAAGGTGCTTCCTGGAACCCGATCCTTTCGGCACATTCCCGGAAACACAATTGGGTTAGTGGTGGGGTGTTTTGTGTGTGTGTGTGTGTGTGTGTGGTGTGTGTGTGTGTGTGTGTGTGTGTGTGTGTGTGTGTGTGTGTGTGTGTGCTAAAAATAATTCGTATGACTCCCCTCTGTACCATCGTGCGATCCCTACAAGAACAGACCTTAGTGATAATAGATAACAAGTGAATACTATGATAGTGTGTGATGTATTTTGTTTGCCGATAGTGTGTGCTATGTTGAAAATACTGTTGTATACTGAACAACAAAAGAAACCCGAAGTTTGTATTTAGTTTCTTAATTTCATGTAACAATTAATTCTGTTAACCAGACTGTCAAAATGGGCGTAAAATTCACAAGACATTGATAATTTTAATAGATACAAACATGGGATTCAAAATAAATAATTTAAAATAAAGAAAACTAAATTGATGTTTGCGTTTCTTGTGTTGTTCAGTATACGTTAGCGTACTGAAGATAGTTTTAAACATTATTGTTTTGTTTTTTAAAATCGCCATTATTTCACACTAGTTCTATGTCTGTGCCATTTAAACAATGTAATGTGCAAATAAAGTGTTTGTTGTAGTTTTTGTGTTCAGTTTATATAAACACAAAATTATGAAGGATTCGTAGCAACGTTTCGGGGAACTATGTTTGACAATGTTTTATAGATCACTTAAACCAAATGAACAAAATTAGCTAGGCCGACTCTCACAAAAATGTTAGCGGGAACAACGGCGCCCTTTTTTTTTAAAGAAAAAAATGTCACAGGTTTTAGTTGTCTTCAAACTTGGTAACAAGGTGGGAATATATACTTGTAGAGCAATACAATGTGATCTTTTGAATATTTTGCCAGGGTCAACACATAACCTATTTTGAAAATGGCCACCACCACTGCCCTTTATCTATTCCCCACGTACTTGTAACATACCCTTCAGCAATAACAGTTGTGAAAATATGACCATTTATATGTTAAATATAAAATCGATAATAATACTGATGGAAAGAAATAAGGGAACACATGAAATTGTAGACCAAATTTAATTCACAACTAGCGTAGTAATGTCTATATTTTATACCAAGTTGTAATGTGGGATTGAATGTCTTGTGTTGAATGTGCTGCCTGTATGTTCCCAGTCAACTTCTGACAATATGAATTGATTTTTGATACAGTCATTATTTCTTGTTGCTATCTGTGTGATCCTTTATTTCTTTCCATCAGTATATATTTTATTTATCAAACATTTTGCTCAACCGATTCATTAAGTAAATCTTTAATCTTTCGGGGTTTTTTTTAACAATACTTAGTCTTGAGTACATCATTCACAAGCATTCTCGATACTGATATCGACGACTATGAAGAGAAACAGTTCCGCACACAAAGTATGAACTCATGGTTCAACATGCATAGAGTGGTATATTAACAACTGATATCGACCACTATGAGGAGAAACAGTTCCGTACACAAAGTATAAACGCATGGTTCAACATACAGCGGGTGAAATATTAACAACTATAAGAGTCAGTGCCGGGGGAGTTTTGACGAATATTCGGAAAAAACATGAAGTCATGTCGGCGGCCATTTTGAAAACACCCCCTGTATTGTCTACAGCCATACATTCAAAGTGTCGAATTGTAATATTCTGCAAGGTGCCAATGTATTGCTAACTTTTTATCACGTTTGATGCAACAATAACGTGTATACTAGTATCACTTTAAATAATGAACAATAAGAGATGTGATGGAGGCAGTCATTTAGAACACGTCCTGCGTTCATCACGCCCACATGCCAAAGTGTCGAATTGTATTAGTCTGCATTGACTAAAAAACCCATTCCTAAATGCACCACCACCACCATCTCCCCACAAAAAACAACAACAACAAAAAATAATCCCCAAAACAAACACTCTACCTCTCTTCTATTTCCTCCCTCTCTCTCTCTCTCTCTCTCTCTCTCTCTCTCTCTCTCTCTCTCTCTCCACTGTTTCTTTCTGTCTCTCTGTCTCTGTCTCTGTAACTCCCTCCCTCCCTCTCTCTCTCTCTCTCTCTCTCTCTCTCTCTCTCTCTCTCTCTCTCTCTCTCTCTCTCTCTCTCTCTCTCTCTCTCTCTCTCTCTCTCTCTCTCTCTCGGTCAGTTTTGGGCCAGTAAACATGATGAGTCTTTAACCACTGCAGTGCTCTGACTTTATAATTAAGTGACACTGCAATAAAATAATAATCTCCGTAATGGTGTTTGGAAGTACATTATTTTGACGTAGAACTGGGTATAATAGGCATATTGATATAAAACAGCACGATTTTTTTGCGCGGAAAAACGTGAATAATGACTGTCATCTATGAAAAATAAAGATTGGGATCAGAAAACATCAACTTTATAACATTTATGCCAAACTCGTAGCAAGGTAATTATGGGTAACATAAAGTTCAAGATGTCAAAAACATCAACTTTGTAACATTTATGTTTAACTCGTAGCGAGGTAGTTATGAAGTTATAGATGTCAAAAACATTTGGACTACAACACTGTTGACTTAATACAGTTTGTCTGGTTTTATATTTAGGGATTTTAAAGCTTTTTATAATGTATGAGGTTTTTTTGTGTGCCATATTTAGCTCCGGGGGGCGGGGGAGGGGGACACTCTAATTAAAATTAGCTCAACAGCAGCCAGTTGGAGCTCATGCCCACCAATCAAAACCTTACTTGCAGAATCATGCCTGTGATTTAAAAATAATTTTAAAACATTCCGAATTATCCTGAGGGTATACGACATGTTTCGTATGAATTACGAATGCCTTAAAACATGTTTTATTTTATAAAATAAATAATTTGTAATGTAAAACTGCAGACTGATTTAGTTTTTTTGTTTTTAGTTAATAAATAAATAATTTGTAATGTAAAATTGAAGACTGGTAACCCACTCCGTACGTATTGGTATGGTTCGCTGTATTGCGGCCACTAAAATAGACTCGCCCGATATATTTAGAATTTGTATGCTCCTAAATAACGTTATAAAAGGCGAAGTGTGATTGGTCAATATTTAAATTATTATTTACAGACGAAATGTTACCTGGACATTGGAGTCTACGCAGTGTTGTTAGCAATCTGATTAAAATTAGTTCTACTGGTCTAAATAAGGCATTCGTAATTCACATGAAACATATCGTATACCCTCAGGATAATTCGGAATGTTTTTAAATTATTTTTAAATCACTGGCATGATTCTGCAAGTAAGGTTTTGATTGGTGGACATGAGCTCCAACTGGTTGCTGTTAGATCCACATGTAATAGTGGAGCTAATTTTAATTAGATTGGGGAGGGGGACTGTCCCTTTACACGAAACAGATCAGAAGAGGCACTCTTTTTAAGTTACCAAATTTTTGTTTGTTTAATCCAAATTTAATTATAATTATGTTCCCTGTTTCTGTTACTACAATTACAAACACTACAACTACATGTTAATCTACAGTGGATTGCAGACAAAGAGGAAAGTAAAACATTACTAGAAAGAAATGTTTTATTTAACGACGCACTCAACACATTTTATTTACGGTTATATGGCGTCAGACATATGGTTAAGGACCACACAGATTTTGAGAGGAAACCCGCTGTCGCCACTACATGGGCTACTCTTCCGATTAGCAGCAAGGGATCTTTTATTTGCGCTTCCCACAGGCAGGATAGCACAAACCATGGCCTTTGTTGAACCAGTTATGGATCACTGGTCGGTGCAAGTGGTTTACATCTACCCATTGAGCCTTGCGGAGCACTCACTCAGGGTTTGGAGTCGGTATCTGGATTAAAAATCCCATGCCTCGACTGGGATCCGAACCCAGTACCTACCAGCCTGTAGACCGATGACCTGCCACGACGCCACCGAGGCCGGTAACATTACTAGAGACAGACGGTGTGTTTTGGGTTAACCAAAAGCCGAATTACACTGGGTATAGACGTAGACTGTTTTTTGGCGTAGCCAGGATTTTATATCGAGGGATACCAACATCGAGGGCGTCACACACATTGTCTATACATACCCCTTCTCTGTCGTGGGCAGAATTCTGTGGCGAGGTCAGAGGTTGTGCCCACGACTGTCGTGCTTGAACAATTTTCAGATGGAAGTGCGTCAAAAATATCCCGTAGCCAAACCGTTTATCAATAGGTAGGAATAGCCTGTATTGCTGTAGATGTTTGTTTTGTTTAACGATACCACTAGAGCACATTGATTTATTAATTATTATTGGCTATTGGATGTCAAACATTTGGTAATTTTGATAATTAGTCTTAAACAGGAAACCCGCTATATTTTTCCATTAATAGCAAGGGATCATTTATGTGCACCATTCCACAGACATACCACGGCCTTTGATATACCAGTCGTGGTGCACTGGCAAGGCGAGAAATTGCCCAATGGGCTCACAGACAGAAGAGCATATCTGCGTCTATGAAAAGTAATAACCGGAAGGCGAATATGGCCGATTCTCCAGTTCTTCGCATCATCCAACTATAAAACAAGAATAAAAATATCATGCGACCATGCCATAAAATGAACTGGTAGCACTTGCTACATTGTGTAAGAATAATGAACTAATAAAAATGTGTATCGCAAACGTGACATAATATTAAGATTTCTATCAATCACAGTTATTGTGTTTACAACACAAACGTTTTATTGCGTGCCATACAAGCTTGTAATCATAGCTGCTATACCGACCATAGTTCTAACTGTCGTAATTCTAACTAGTTTGTGTGCACGTTAGGCATGTTTGATGGTCATGCTGACTTGTTGATACAAACTAATGAATTTTTTCGGCTACAATGAAGAAATTATCAGTTAGAGCTATCAATTATTATCGTCACCTTGCTCATAAAATTGCAAGTGGGTAAATCAAATAAACATTTAGATAATAGTACGCCGAAAATATTATACGAGTTATCGCTAAACAATGTCTGTCTGTCTGTCTGTCTGTCTGTCTCTCTCTCTCTCTCTCTCTCTCTCTCTGTCTCTCTCTCTCTCTCTCTCTCTCTCTCTCTCTCTCTCTCTCTCTCTCTCTCTCTCTCTCTCTCTCTCTCTCTCTCTCTCTCTCTTCTTCCTCTCCCTCTCCCTCTCTTAAACTAATGTTAATGACACTCTAGCGAATTTCTGTCTTCGACTAGTGGGCGTCTACGATATGGTGATCATGATACGTTCTGTCAGAACTGTGTTGCTTTCTATTACTTAAACTAACATGATAACCACCTGGGAATAGTTCAGCTAACGACCAAATCCGCAATGAATCGAAACCTTTAATTACTTAGAACATATGGAATTGTATTGTGCTGTGATGTTCTTTTAAAAAATAATCAGAAACCTTTTCCCACCTTTGCAGTTTGTTTTTAACTTTTAACTTCAGTTACGTTAGCAAAGGATCTCTTATATGTAATTGCTCACAGACATAAAACGTTTAAAGTTAAAGTTTGTTTTGTTTAATGACACCATTAGAGCGCGTTGATTTATTAATCATGAGCTATTGAATGTCAAACATTTGGTAATTCTGACATATAGTCTTGGAGAGGAAACCCGCAACATTTATCCATTAGTAGCAAGGATTCTTTTATATGCATCATCCCACAGTTAGGATAGCACATACCATGGCCTTTGATATACCAGTCGTGGTACACTGGTGGGGCGGGACGTAGCCCAGTGGTACAGCGCTCGCTCGATGCGCGGTCGGTGTGAGATCGATCCCCGTCGGTGGCCCCATTGCGTTATTTCTCGTTCCAGCCAGTGCACCACGACTGGTATATCCAAGACCGTGGTATGTACTACCCTGTCTGTGGGATGGTGCATATAAAAGATCCCGTATTGCTAATCGAAAAGTGTAGCCCATGAAGTGGTGACAGTGGGTTTCCTCTCTCAATATCTGTATGGTCCTTAACCATATGTCTGACGCCATATAACCGTAAATAAAATGTGTTGAGTGCGTCGTTAAATAAAACATTTCTTTCTTTGATACACTGGCGGGAATAAGAAATAGCCAATGACCTCACAGACATAAAAGGACATACCACGTGTACAGCCTATGATATACCGAATGGTATCCTTCCTCTTTTTCACAGAGTGTTGTAATAACGAAATGTAAAATGGTTGTACGGAATAAAACACAACGGCGGGTCCATTGTGTCCGATCCATCCTAAACCCATCCCCCCCCCCCTCAAACAAGCGCTCTACCGCCGAACCATATTCTCTGCCCCTGAATAGTATTTGGAGTGTGAGAGAATAAAGAAGCAATAGAATAGAACCACTCCATTCGAGCCAGATTACTCTAATCTGAAATAATTCGAGCCTATTGAGTCTGTTAGATTTATATTAATTTCGATCCATGGAAAGAACATAAAAACCGCTAGCTGTCGATCTAAATAAACACTGTTATTACTGACAGTCGTTCAATATCACTTTTATGGCCAACAACGCGATGGAAAAACTATTTTCTTAAATTGACTGTATAATCGAAAAGAAACGACTGTAATGGCTGTTTTGGGGGTTTTCTGTTCTGCTGGGTTATTTTTTAAATTATAATTATTTGAACACATATGTACTTTATTTACCAAAAACGGAAAGCTAAATTGGAATACAAGTTTATAGTGTTTATTTGTTAGCATCGGAGTACGGGCTCCCGTTTTTGTAGCGGGCAGGCTGTTGTTTTTGCCTGACTTAAACTAAAATGTCCAAAACTGGATAAAGTAAAGTTTATTTATTTATTTATTTAACGACGCCTCTAGAGCACATTGATTTTTATCTTATCATCGGCTATTGGACGTCAAACATAGGCTACTCTTTCCGAGAAGCAGCAAGGGGTCTTTTATATGCACTTTCCCACAGACATGACATCACATACCACGGCCTTTGATGAACCGGTTGTGGACCACTGGTTAGAACGAAAAATATCCCAAACTGCAAATGGGTCAACTGAGAAGGATCGATCCGATGACCGACCGCTTCACTGGCGGACAAAACTGGATAACAACATAACTAATATTGAGGGTAGAATAATGGTAATACACGATAAAAAGGCCTCAGGTTAGCACATGGTCATACTCTTATTAATTGACAGTGATTTGTACAAACCCTCAACTTCCCCGCCACCCCCACCCCCCCCCCCCCCCCAGAACTAATTTTGCGGGTATAATGATGGAAATACACGATAAACAGGTCTCAGGTTAGCACATGGTCATACTCTTATTAATTGACAGTGATTTGTTTAAACACCTCAACCTCCCCCCCCCCCCAAAAAAAAAAAAAAAAAAAAAGAATAAAAAAAGATTTATGTAACTATAAAACGCAGATTTGTTGTGAAGTCTCATCAATGTCTAGACTTTTGAACTTCTCCTAAGATATTAGCAAAGTCATTACTAACATACACTGACACAAGTGGGATAGTACCATGTTGCTTGATAATAATTACGATTTCAGTCTGTTGTTTCTCAATCGCCAACATCGCCAGTAAATCACGTCACGTCTCCATATGACAAGTGCAGATAGTCTGCGTTGCTTAGGGCGATCGATCCGAAATTGCTCACTGAGCGAGGTGTCCTACCTCAAATTAAATAGTGGCGGGGATGATTGTAAAATAATGTAGACACAATTCTTAGCGTATACCAACAAAATGCACTTTTAAAGTAAAAAGGGCAATTTCTTCTAATTGTTGGAGAAAGGGTTGATGCGCTCGAGTGTTGACTGTAGAAAAGTTCTTTCTTTCTCGTTCTTTCTTTCTTTCTCGTTCTTTCATTTTCATTCTCTCTCTCTCTCTCTCTCTCTCTCTCTCTCTCTCTCTCTCTCTCTCTCTACCTCTCTGTCTGTCTGTCTACCTCTCTGTCTGTCTGTCTGTCTATCTATCTATCTATCTTTGTATCTATCTATCTATCTATCTATCTATCTGTCTATCTATCTCTCTGTCTATCTGTCTGTCTTTGTCTGTCTGTCTGTCTGTCTGTCTCTCTCTGTCTCTCTACCTCATCTCTCTCTCTCTCTCTCTCTCTCTCTCTCTCTCTCTCTCTCTCTCTCTCTCTCTCTCTCTCTCTCTCTCTCTCTCTCTCTGTCAATCAGTCAGTAATGATGACAAATATCACTGTAAACACGGAGGTTGAATCACCTTGCCATCACTGGAACAACAAATCAAACAGCCTCATAAAAACCTAAATTATGTCCAAGAGTGGTTACCAGTACAAGCACTTGTTTACTCTCGCATCATTTTATGTGTTGTTTCTGCTCTGATCTGCCCGTTGAGTACTTTTAGTTCCAGCCAGTGCACCACGAAAGGTATATCAAAGGCCGTGGAATGTGCTATCCGGTCTATGGCATGGCACACATAAAAGATCACTTGCCACTAATAGAAAAATGTAGCGGATTACCTCTCTAAGACTATATGGCAAAATTACCAAATGTTTGACATCCAATAGCCGATGATTAATAAATCAATGTGCTCCAGTGGTGTCGTTAAACAAAAGAAACTTTTATTATGATTTATTATGACTATTATTAATGAATCGATTTGCAGACATGCTTGCTTTGTGCCATATTATAAGGATCCAATTGTATCGGTGAAAATTACAAGTGTCTTGGTCTGGGTGTGTTTATTTTGGTATCATTAGAAGCGCCGCGTTTTGTAGAACATCTATTAAAATCAGCTTTCGGGAATGTTTATCAGACGTATTAATATTTTAAGCTATTTTAAA
The DNA here is from genome assembly GCF_016097555.1 of Gigantopelta aegis. NCBI lineage: Eukaryota > Metazoa > Mollusca > Gastropoda > Neomphalida > Peltospiridae > Gigantopelta > Gigantopelta aegis. Next base: position 14,825,497 of record NC_054707.1, read on the forward strand.
GGGATTTAAACCAAGGCTTATCGTGATAGACTTCTTTCAACTGGGTGTTTGCTTAATTAGTTACGTTATTTGTGGTTGTGTCTGCGACAGGGTGAGGATGACTGCCCATGGAATCAAGCTTGATACGACTGGCTGAATCCAGGACAAAATCTCACAGGACAAAATCCCACAGTACAAAATCTACCCAGACAGAATCCCACAGTACAAAATACCACAGGACATAATCCCACAAAGTGAAAATAGGGACAAATTCCCACACTAAAAAAATTAAATTACATAGTAGTTAGCCAGTACTGATACATGGTTTGTCGATGTCACATTCGCGATGGCTCCCAGAGGGTTCGTGCAGTTGTATGTGATACGTGTTCCACTTGGAAATACAGCTGTCAGCACCGTCTATGCTATTCTCCAACGCAAGTCCCTGCCGTCCTACGTGGAAACTGTTCCAGGCAGTGATTGACCATTGCCACAGCATGGAACTCTATACAGACCCAACTAAGGTAGTGTGTTACTTCGAACAAGGTGTCATCAAGGCCTTACAGACAGCCCTGGGTCCAGCCATCACCATACAAGGGTGCTTCTACCATCTTACACAGGCTACCTGGCGCAAGATCCAGAAACTCGGACTTGCACCACGTTACTCAACAGATGAGGAGTTCAAGCTCTTCTGTGGTCAGCTTGATGCACTGGCATTTCTACCTATTGAGGACATTCCAGCTGGTATGGCATCCCCGCGTGAGAACACCCCGGATGGTGCAGATGAACTACTATCCTACTTCGACAGGACCTATATTACAGGAAGCTATCGCTGTGATCAACCAGGTCATGGTCAGATTGGCATTCGGGTCAAGAGGATTCATTCACTTTACCCACCAGCTGTGTGGAACGTCCACGAGGCTACTCTCGCTGGTGAGCCACGCACCAACAACCAGTGTGAGGGCTGGAACAATCGCTTCACGCACCTTATTGGATACAGCCATCCAACCATTTGGATACTCATTGAAGCCATTCAGAAGGAGGACTGCTTCGTTCGCACCCAAATCAGTGAGGACTTGATTGGGAATCTACCTACAAAGCAAGTCAGATGAAAGCAGAAGAATCTGCAGGCATGCTTACTCACCCTGTAAGACAGTTACAGAGCTTCTCCGTGGTGTTGGCTACAATATCCGATGGAAAGATACTCTGTGATTTTATTGTGTATATTAATAAATAAATAAATTAATAAATAAAGAAAATAAAATGTTTAAATTTTATTGTGTGGGATTTTGTCCGGATACCGACTGGCTGGCTGCCCGTCTGCAGTCGTAACCACAAACAAAAGAAAAGAAAGTTTGCCACGGTACCATTGGTGGACTTTCACACCTGTGACAAAACGAGATATTGTCAAGAGTTTCGCAGTTGAATTCAGACCCGTGATAGCGCTGTATAAGCATTCAGAGGAACGCAAGTGTTTTATTATAAAAACAAATATATATATATATTATTCATTTTTTTACGACAATGAATTAGGACACAAAACTGGGGCATGGTGCAGTGCCCTTTTATATATTGCTAGCTAGAACACTATTCATTCAAGTGGTTTTATAGTAAACGTAAACACGATAAATGCCATTATGTGAATGTGTGTCTTCATCCCCTGGGTAACATTCATTTGATAATCCAGACTTTATGATGCCCTGTTTCTCAAGGCAAATAATAGTTCTACTATGAGAGTAGTAGACAATGGGAGATCAGTTCTACTGACTGACCAATACTGCTTCTAACTATAGGCACTGTTACTGGAGTTGATGCTAAACACATCTAAGTTTAGTAAATAATTATGAGTAATCATGATTACGATTACATTAGCGATGTAATCGATTACGATTGCGATTACATGACATTCTCAAACAATGTAATTGATTACGATTGCGATTACATGAACACATGTAATTGATTACAATCGATTACGATTACTGATTACGATTACCCATCTGATTTTTTGGTCCCACCATAAAAAATCAGATTACAATCGATTACGATTACTGATTACGATTACCCATCTAATTTTTTGGTCCCACCATAAAAAATTAAGGGATATTGCACTTCCAAAACTCGAAGTTTGTGGAGTGACTGAGCCTTTTAAGTGTACCGGTAATACTTTAAAGAAAAATGAATTGTCACCCAAGCCAAGCGATGATACACGCGGTAATTACAGAATAATAGATCGCCGACTATGCAGAACGAAATGATCCTACATGCCTGCATTTGGTTGTCGGTGTTTGTACACGGCAGCGGGCCTCATTACACAAAGTATGGATAGTCTTGTAATCTTCAAAGAACTGTTGTAATAACAATTAACGCGGTTTGTTTTTTTTCTCTTAAACGAGTGAATCATATCAAATTTGTTATTTGCTATTTAAGTGTGAATTCAAAATGATTCATTACTAGTTATTTAGTTATGTTAGAAACTGATACATCAGAGATCGAGCAATCTGGGGAAGGACCTGGCAACGGGGGGATAGCCAGATCGGTTAATAGTCACGCTTTCTTGTCATCCAAGCAATCTGGCGAAGGGCCCAGAAATGGGGGGATAGCCAGGTTGGAGACATATATATATATATATATATATATATATATATATATATATATATATTTTTTATTATTTTATGAATTGTACTCATCTTTGAATATATATATGTCTACTGTGCTGAATACATTCAACAAATTAAATAATAATAATATATATATATATATACAAACATACACGTGTATAAATAAATAACATTGGCGTTTCAGTATACGCATGCCTTGCTTTGCTACTTTGCTGACTGCACCCCCATCAATCCCCGCCCACATCCTCCCACGCCCGACTCCAAGGATGACGATTAATTTCGATCCTGGTTATAGTTGAGGAGAATCACTTTTAGATTTCTGACACCACGGTCGACCAATAAACGGCATCAATCGTAACCATCCGTGGATACGATCTATAGCCCGCCACTTTGAATGATAGCTAGTGTGATGTATATGAAGTGTTAGATACTGTGTATTAATCAAAGTATCAACCATTGCAGATATGATTAAGTGTTCCGCTAGAGGTTAACATACCAATCATATACGACAAATACTATCAGGAAATATCCAGGGTTGTTTTAATGATCTGCGGGCCTGTAGCACAGATCACTGTGGAACCCTCTTTCCAGGATATATATTTTGCAACCCCCTCGGGGAGAAGGGAAAAATTACCTGGGGAAAATAAATGTACACATCACCGCGGGGCCCCCTGAAAGGAGGGGCCCGTATCACGTGCTACATGTGCTACTAGAAGAAACCGGCTCTGGCAGAGTATTACAACGAGGCTTTGAATTGCAATAAAACAAAAATAGGGGGAAAAGTGTGTTTCGTATCATTTTGTTCGATTAAAGTTATTTGCATTATTTTTCATTTCAAAGTCATTGCAAGACAAGTGCCTGTCTAACATAGTAATTTCTCGTAATATCTAGTCGAAAGGAACTTAATTCTACGTGTATAATAACCTGCACAGTCGTAGGCACTCCCCATCCAAGCATTGGTGAAATTTTATCTCGACTAAAGTAAACCTATATTCGCAATCAGTCGAAGTATTTTATCATTTTCGTCTCTAACATACGTTGGAGATTACATTTGAGACCTGTGGTTGGTTCTTCCACGGTGATGACCTGGTCGCCACAGCCATACTATCCAATTAAGTAAGCACGTTGGAAATTGAATGCTTTGTGACGTACAAGTTAACTTGAAACTGATTTCTCTGTGAAACTGATCTCTGTGCAATCGCCGTAAATATAAGAGTTAGTTGGGAAAAACACGTTTAAATTGGGAAGATTTGTAAGAAATAGAATACTACATTCGTGTCCGTTTATTTTACAACTCGTTCAAAAAACACATCTAACTGGCTTTCGCTGGATTTGAAACAACTCGTTAAATGGTATCTGACGGTCACTAACCCACAATGATCATTGCTATTAGTAAGGCGGCGAAATGTCAAAAGTGTCCCAAAAAACACTTTTGATGGCCTATTATATATATATATGAACATTTCATTATTAGAAAAAACAATAATATTAAAGCTATGTGCATTTCTTATTCCTCGTTCCCGGCTCAGCCAATAAATGGACAACAATTACTGACTGACTACAAGTGTATTTGTTCTGTGTGTATCCAGCTTTAGATGCATCAATTAGCGACGCCGGGAAGTGTTCCTTAGAAAGGCGTGCTTGAACTGACAGCGGTTATGTCAAAATACTAGAAGAAAACAGTGGAGGGAACTGCTATTACCTTCGTCTATCTGGGGTTTTTTTTGTTGTTTTTTTTACATTTCAGGCAGGTCCCGAACATGCCGGGTGCCCCATTTATTTCAGAAAAGACCTCCCTATTTACAATAAACCAGGTTCTCCTTGAATGTGGCCAATAAGGATATACATATAAGTGTCAGTGCTTGTTTCAAAATAATATACATTTTAATTAGTGCATGTTTGTATTTTTGTTTTCTTTACTGTGATTAGTGTATATGGCTTAGGTGATGTGTATTTACAATATATAAACCTGGTTTGCAGACCTGGCCCCCAAAGCTACAAGCCGGGGGGTCCAGGTCTATTTTTCTACATTTGGTGCAATTTGCCATTTTTTATCATAATTTATATGTAATGTCAAAGGCATCATTGCACGAGGCAATGTCCCCCTTGAAACACCAGTGTCTTAAGAATTTTTCTTTTTTGTTGGGCCGCTCTAAGGCGGCAAAAAATTCTATTTCAACCCTTGAATAAACTAAATGTTTGAAAAGTGCCATTTCGTTACATGGCTTATCGCCCTCTAATAATTTTCTAGTTGTCCATATTACCCTTATCACTTTACTCCAAAGAAAAATTCCTAACTGCGATGCATAATCTCCAGGCTTATGTTTTATGCCAAAAATCATGGCGTACGGGTTCAAGCGCAATTTATTGCCGAAAAGTTTTTTGAAGATTGGTTCAATGTGCTTTATAAATAGTTTTGTTTTGTTGCAGTGAAAAAAGGCATGCAAGACTGAGTCCACTCCGTTGCACACAAGGCACTCCGGAGTGGACGCAATCTTCCAGTCATATAGATGTTTTCTGACTGCAATTACGTTTCTAATCATTTTATAAATTAAATCATACTCGGGATTTTCAATGAAACCTGAATTTAATGTTTTCCAAATGTTTTGCCAGTTTATGGTTTCATTAAAGGCTATATTCCACCTGGTCTTAAATGATGCATCTTTGTAAGTTCTTACTAACAAGACTGCGTATATGTCTTTAGTCTGTCACGTCTTTTTTCGTGTCACCTATGTTGATACGAAAGATGGCGTCTAAGTCACCATCAAGGGGGTCTTCATTTTGTAGCGTCATTAGTAATGTCCGCGAAAAGTTGTCCTGTAGGTCTTTTAATTGGCGATAAAATACCGCGCTAGTTGAAAAACCAGCGAAGTCCAAAAAGTCGTTCGTCCCCGAGTCCCAAATGTCCTTGACTAAATTTAGTCTTTCTCTACGTATACTTGTGTATGTTTTGTTTGATATAAAAGGGTTTTCGTGTAACGGTTCATAAATTATCTGTTGGTAGCTGTTAGTGTCTCTAGTAATGTCAAGGTCCTTCCAAGTTAAGAGTATTTCCCTGTAGATACTCGGCAATGAGATGAAATTAGCTTTTTTATTTATAATTTTACATTTTAGAACATGTCTTTCAATATTTAAGTTTTTGTATTGGCCTAAAAAGTGATCCGCTAAAGATTTCCAGTGGCCATCGCCCTCTAGGCTTAAAAATCTACTTACAAATTTAATTCTTTGTGCTTTAATTTTTAGCCGAATATTTACGACACCCAACCCGCCTAACTCCTTAGGTAGTTGAAGTTGCTCTTTTGATATAAAATGTTTTTTGTAACTCCAAATGAAGTCAAAAATAATTTTATCTATTTGTTTAGCATATTTTTCCGGTAATTCCAAAACGTTAGATAAGTACCAAATGCCGCTAGTGGCAAGCGAATTTACTGCTACTACTTTACCATGTAAGGTTAATTTACGATTACTCCAAATGTTTAAAATAGTTTTAATTTTTTGAATTTTTGGTTCCCAGTTATCGGCGGAAACATTTACGTTACCAAAATAAAACCCTAAGATTTTGATTTTTTCGTTTGTCCATCTTATATCAATAGGCGTATCTTTCTCGTACCTAAGTCTCCCCATTAGGAAACCAGTTCGTATATACGTTCGTATATATTTAAAACTTTAAACAATCGTTTAACTGAATCTAGGTCCGATAGGGTCGCGTTGCCGTCGTTTGAGTAGCCCACCCACTTGCTAACGAAGCCATCAGATAGAATTATTCCATTAATTTTTGTATCTTCCCGAACAGCTTCCGCCAAAGTTTCTGCTACTAAAATATATAAAACTGTGCTGATCGGGCATCCCTGTCTAATACCCCGAGATAAGTTAAAATAATTTGAAATATGTCCATTGACTTTTACCGCAGATGAAATATCTGTGTAACAAGTCTTAATCATTTTTATGAAATTTGGTCCAAAGTTAAATTTTTTGAGCACTTTAAATAAAAAATCCCACTCTACTCTATCATAAGCTTTGGTTTGATCTAGAGAAAGAATTAACCCCGGTAGATTTTCACGATTAACGTATTCTATTAAGTCCCTTATTAATGACGCACCGTCATGTATTGATCTGCCTTTTACTGAACATTTTTGATTTGGGTGAATAATTTTTGGTAAGAATTCTCGAATTCTACTGGCCAAAACTTTTGTGATAATTTTGTAGTCGCAATTTAGTAACGAAATCGGGCGCCAATTTTTTAGAAGTTGTTTTTCATTGCCTTTCCAAATTAGAACGATTACACCGCGCCTCATGGTGAAAGTTAATTTTTCTTTACTAAAGGCATCATTAATTACTTCTACCAGGTCACTACCAATAAGGCCGAAAAAATTCTGGTAGAATTCTGCAGGCAATCCATCACAGCCAGGCGATTTATCATTGGCAAAAGATTTAATAGCTGATGAGACTTCGTCAAGAGTTATTTCCCCTTCGCATGCATCTCTGTCTTCATTGTTTAATGTCTTTGTCATTTTGTTTAATAAGTAATTTTGTGCCGAAACGTCTGTCTTTTCTGAAGTGTATAAGGTTTTATAAAATTTAGTAGTTTCTTCTAGAATTTCTTGTTGTGTGTTAATTAAATTACCGTCTTCAGTTATTAAAGAGTCCATGCATTTATTATTGGCTTTTTGTTTTTCAAGGTTTACAAAGTACGCCGTGCATCTTTCACCTTGTTCTATTTCGTCGACCTTGGCCCTAATTCTAGCACCCTGTAATTGTATTTGTTCGTAGCTTTTAATTTTATTTTGTACATTTAATAATTCAGAATAATCGTCCAAGTGTCCTAACTCGTCTAGTTGTGTTAAGAAAATTTCATCTTGTTTTAAATTATTTATGTACGTCCCAGAGTTTTTATTTTTACTTTACCCAAATCCCACCATAACAAAAGATCCTCATAATCCCCTTTTTTTGTTTTCCAAGTCTGCCAAAAATCATTTATTAAATTAGCGTAGTTTTTGTCTTTCAGAATGCTATTGTTAAAGGCCCATAGTCCAGGTCCGTTGTTGTTTTTGTCAAAGGTGAAGTCAGCCCAAACAAGCTTGTGATCAATATATACGCACTGAGTTACACCTGCTTCTTTCAGGCCAGCGATAAACTGCCCTGAGATTACGGGCAACGGGCAACTCTTTTTACGTGCCCCTATCCACGAAGGTTCAGGCACGCCCACCACGGATTTAGCCTCTGACTTCGCCAGTGACTAACTCCGGAGCAGGAGGGGGGGGGGGGGGGGGGGGGGGGGTAGTTTGAGGTGGGCGGAATTTGGAATAAAGCCATTTAGTAAGGTCAACGCGAGCGCGGACCAAATAACAGACACTTCGTAAACTTGAAGTACACCGAGTGGGAGCCGTGCTCTGATTGGCTGAATTTCGATTCCTCGGTGAAGCCTGTATTTTACCTAAGTCTACAAAGAGTAACTGCATCCAAAACATGTCCGGACTCTAAAATGTAACCCAAAGTAGTTAAGACTGCTCAGCCAAAAGGTTTTTAAGGTGATTTTGAGCAATTGAACGGGCGCCAAAGTAAAATGTGTTAGACTACTTATAAAAAAATAAACAAAAGATTTTGAACTGCTTTCGAAACGTTTAAAGTCTAACTAGCCCAATAAAAGAGGTTGGTACTCACGGAGGTAAAGGTTGGTATCTAGGGGGATCCGATGTAGTCGTGGACGTCAAGGTGCGGGAGGAACTGCCGGTAATCGGAGTCTGCTAGCGACTTGGTGATTGGACGGTAATGCGGACCCGCGACGGTTTTTAGGACACGATGTAATGTCGGGTTGTCCATCTCCGGTAGTAGCAGACCTTGATTAAATCTTCCGTTCCGGCGGATGGTTACGCACACTGCGTTTTGTCCCTCCCGCATCTTGAGCCGGTGCACCGCGAATTCCCCCTCGTTGAGTCCGTCGGGTAGAGGTTGATAGGACTGCTCCTTAGGGCGGCTAATCAGGTGGCGTACATCTGTGAGATTGGTCTTCACCAGCTGTTGGTAACGCTGTCGGAGACGGCCGGCCTGCAGTGACCACCATCCCTCTGGTTCTGTCTCCGGCTGCGGCGGTTTAGAGGGGCGAGTTGGCTTGGGTGGAGTTGCACTCGGGGGAGTGTTCGCCTTCCTCCTCTTCACAACTGGCTCCTTCCGGGCCTGCGCCTCAACGGGTGTCGTCGACAGGATCGGCAACACGTCCGGAAGCGCTTGAGTAGGAGTAGGTGCAGGAGGCCGATTGGACGGGGTGACACAGATGGCTGTGTCAGGCTCGACCAATTCGTCTTCTTCCAAGGGGACGGTAGCCGAGACAGCCGGGGCCGGAACCTCTTCTATCTGGGTCGTCTTCCTCTGGTGAGCGGTGTTCGGCGGTCTAACAGAAGGAGTCGCCGGCGGTTTAGCCACCGGTTTTGACCCCCCCCCCCCCCTGCGCCGCCGCTGGCACACGTCTCCTCTTCCTCCACCTTCCTTTCTTCTGAATCCGGTCTCCGTACACCAAGGTCACGGTTGCCCGTGACCCGGTGTACGAGACCCGGTATTCTAGCAGCATTCCATACGTCTTCATCAGTCCCCCCAGGTGGGGGGGGGGGGGGGGGCAGATCGAGAGAGCAAGGGCTAACGTCCGTCATCATCGCGAAAATAGATTGGAATGCAAGAATCCGCCCTGAGTATGTTTTATAAGCTTTACTGTGGTATGTGTAAGAGGTTCTGTTTGGGTATAAATATCTGTATGCGTCTGTTAGTGCATGTTCATTTATAATGTTATTTAATTCTTTAACCCCTATAGTGCCCCTAAGCTCCTGCTTCTTAGATCCTGTCCGGTCGAGCGTTACATTGTCCACACAAATGAAGTCGCCACAAAGAAAGCGGCTAGTCACGGTACGTTGGTCATCTGTCGTGATAAAGTAATTTACACAGCTTGCAATGAACTCAGCCCTTTGGCATGGGTTCACTGGACAATACAGATTAACTATGTTAAATACCTGGCTTTTAAATTGGCAAAGTAAACTTAGAACGCGCCCATCTGCATCTTTAAGAGAGCTTAATACTTTAATTTCTAACCCTTTTCTGAATAAAATAGCCACTCCCCATTTACGACCAAAATTGCATGAATTAGTGAAAAATTCCCCTTTAAAGTTTTTAAGCAATTCTTTAAAATTGTCTTTATCATTGAAATGTGTTTCTTGTAAGCATATAATATCTATTTTTTCTTTGTTTAGTTGATTTAAAATGAGCTCTCGCTTTGTGTGGCTATACACAAAGCCGTTCACGTTCAGTGTGCCAATTTTCAAGTGGATGATGATGTCTGCCAATCTATTAACGTATAATAATCATGAAAGAAGTAGTAAAAAAGGAAGCATACAAAAACATGAAACAAAAACACGCAGTCCAACACATATACAAATGTTTTAAACACAGTTCTTAACACATCTTTTGTCTTGAAGACCCCAGTATACACCCAGTCTATAGGTAGGCCTGGCCCAGCGGGCGCCAGGGTGGGGGGGGGGGGGGGGGGGGTGGCCGGGGTGGTTTTCAAAGGTATTCACACGATAGTTCACAACATTTAATACACATATACTGAGTACAAAAACAGTCAACATAGTTTTGTTTGGGGGGGAAACATTAACACAAACAAACACAAACACAGTGGTTATAACACAGGGCACTGAACACAACACAGAAACACTGGGCCAGTTTCGAATCTGCACATGAACACAATTCACCACGCTGACACACAACATTGAACAAAGCGAAAACATCGCTCCTTTTACGAATAAACACAAAAACAAACACAATTAGGAACACACAAATAAAGCACAGGACGAACGCACATACGAATACACACACATTTTCCTTTTTTTGCTTTACTAAAACTTTTGGGAAGTCCAGGGGCGGGTCCGTGTCGTTCATAGCTAGGTTGAAGGGGTTAGGCAGTCTCAAGTCCTGGGTCGGTTCGTTTCGGGGGGTTTGGGTGTGACAAAGAGGGTGGGGGGGGGGGGGGGACGCCTAAAACTAGGTTTTGTGCGCCTTCTGCCCCTTGCTCCTGGAAGGCGCTGGCTGGGGCAAGCTATGACACGCGTTGTCTTTATCTTTCTCAGGTGTTGTGTTCTCTGACGTGGATAGCTCTCTCTTTCTCTCTTTCTCTCTTTTCTCTCTCTTTCTTTCTTTCTTTGTCTTTTTGCTCTCCTATCTCTCTCCTTCTTTCTCTCCCTCCTTCTCCTCGTCCGAGAATATCTCGCTCTGTGTGGGCCCATTACCACCTACCGCGCCTGCCGTGTCTATGATCAGGCTGTTCCCAGCGTCGTTTGGGGTCTCGAGGGGTAGGGGTGGGGGTGGGTCTGGGGTGGTGTCCTTTACTATGTTGTCCAAATTACCACCTGTTACGATGTCGGCGAAAGTGGCTTGTCGCTCAGGGCAGTCCCACTGGTGATGACCAGCTTTCCCGCACCCAAAGCACAGTTCGGGTTGGTTTCGGTATTTCACCGTAAACCACTCGGGTTGGTTTCGGTATTTCACCGTAAACCACTCGTCCCGGGATGTCCGTTTTTATATCTATTTTGAGGGCTCTCTCACCCGTTTTGACGTGTGTATTGCGCCACGTCGAATAATCGCTACCAACAACAATAGTCCCAAATTTCTCTAGCATGGAATCTATGTAGTAGTTTGGGACAGTGAGGGGGAGGCCCCTTACTTTTACCCAAGTACCTCCTGGGTAGCGCGGCTGTAAGTCGAAAAGTCGTCCTCTGACACCAAAGCCCTCTATCTCTAAACGGTCGTGCAACTCCTCAGAGTCCACGTGCAACTCCCAAGTATTCCTCCCTTTTGGGACGAGTGCCAGGAGGTGACGCGCGATCGGCCCTAGGGCCCGGACGATCTCCTCACCCGTAGGGGGGGGGGGGGGGTGAACCCAGGAGCGTGGAGGTAAAGTGGTCTCCCGTACTCACCAATGGGCGTACTTGTATCCGTGGCTTGTTCTCTCTCGGACATCCTTGGATGGTTGGAAAGGGAAAAAACTAGACGAATAAACAAAACAAAACTGAAATTAAATTAAGGTAGTGTAAATGGATGATATCCAGTTCACGATAGCACTCTGTGACGGTATTGCCACTGCGCAAAGCTCTATCTGTTACCGATGGACATTTATTGCTTTGTTAGCAATTGGTTTTTAAAGGCAATGACCGGCCTCGGTGGCGTCGTGGCAGGCCATCGGTCTACAGGCTGGTAGGTACTGGGTTCGGATCCCAGTCGAGGCATGGGATTTTTAATCGAGATACCGACTCCAAACCCTGAGTGAGTGCTCCGCAAGGCTCAGTGGGTAGGTGTAAACCACTTGCACCGACCAGTGATCCATAACTGGTTCAACAAAGGCCATGGTTTGTGCTATCCTGCCTGTGGGAAGCGCAAATAAAAGATCCCTTGCTGCCTGTCGTAAAAAGAGTAGCCTATGTGGCGACAGCGGGTTTCCTCTAAAAACAGTGTCAGAATGACCATATGTTTGACGTCCAATAGCCGATGATAAGATAAAAAATCAATGTGCTCTAGCGGCGTCGTTAAATAAAACAAACTTTTTTTTTTTTTTTAAAGCAATGAGCCAGAAAAAGTCCACACAGGCTGTGTCAACAAAATAACTGCTAATTTCTGCTAACATTCTCTTACGTAAAGAAGAACGATAACAGGTATTTCGTGATCACTGGATACAGAGAATATGAATGAGTGACTGTTAGACACCATTTATCTTACTGTTTAATTACAATGATTCTTCTCAAAGCGTATACAACGAGCCAATGTGAGTTATTAAAGTTCTTAGATAAAAAGAGTTTTAATATCAAAGGCATCGAACACGTCTGTAGTATTCTATTTTCTACTTTAAAAAAAATCAGGTTTAAATAATTTAACCAGTTTTTTTCTTTAACCAAGCCATATTTACGGCGCTTGCGCTTGATTTTAACAAAACAATCAATTTCGATCGTGCTTATTTCATTGAACAGTATGGCTATGGCGACCAGGTTATATTGGGGAGCAGCCTTTAAATCAACACCATGCGTATACGTGTTATTGACGCGTGTTATCATAATTGCGAGTGGTGTTCTCTATAGTTTTATATGTGAACCTATAATTTACAATGACCATTTGTATTAGTAAGGTGGCGAAGATTCATACGGAAACAAAGAACCATCGTGAGTTTATCTAAATATGCATTTTATTCCTTGACAGCAAAAACAAAACATACACCCCAAGGAAACAACACATTTATTGCATATTTACCGTAATAACAACAAATTCATATGTGTGTGTGTGTGTGTCTGTCTGTCTGTCTGTCTCTCTCTCTCTCTCTCTCTCTCTCTCTCTCTCTCTCTCTCTCTCTCTCTCTCTCTCTCTCTCTCTCTCTCTCTCTCTCTCTCTCTCTCTCTCTCTCTCTCTCTCTCTGTGTATGTGTGTAACATAGGTAACGTAAAACATTTAGTAACAACAATACATCAGTTATGATTCCATAGTTATTACCGGCTCTATAATGGTACCAGTCATATTGAGACAACGATGTTATATAAAATGCACAGAAGAACGAATATTAGCACAAATACTAAAATAAAAGTGGCAAAATGAGAAAAATAATGTAATTTATACTGAGATTTACAAGTTAAGGTAAAAGCTACGAATTGCACTGACGAAAGTGGTTGGTGAAAAACGCACATTAAATGCACTAGAAGACTTTGGTTGTCATTCCATAGATGCCTAATCCGAATGCACGACTATACTATTAATATGTAGTCCGCTAACACCACTTTGTGTATAAACATGTTGAGTGAATTACATAATAAAATTTATTACCCCAGCGGTCAACAGGGAAAATATTTTCCATATTTTCTCAGTGAGAAATATTCTGCATTGGTCTAACGAACAATACTATTGGACAATTTGACGCTTACAAACCAATGACCTTATCGGTACTAAATATGACGTCATCACGATTTTGCACACACAATATGACGTCATGTAGTTTAAAGAGTTTGCGTTTACGGCTCTCCGTTTTTTGTGTTAAATTTATAACAAAATGTCATTTTAATAAAATTCCTTATAGATTTTGTAGCAGAATAAAGAGAACACTTTGTTTTTGAAAATTATCTCTGAACTAGATTAAATTACAAAGTGATAGCAATTCTCAGAACAGTGTGTAAAGTGGTTTACATCGTTTCTATACAGGTTGGCATTCCTGCATGTGCGTCGAAAGTAAAGGCCATTAGAAAAAAAATAGCTGAGGTAATAAATAGAATAACAAACTCGGTACCAGTTATTATCAAATTTATATCCCTCGTGAAATAATTTTCATTTGTCATTCGCTAAAGCTCGTGACAAATGAAAATTATTTCACTCGGGACATAAATTTGATAATAACTGGTAACTCGTTTATTATCCTCTATGTATTCCCCCACCTCTATACTAGAGCTCGAGACTGTGACAGTCACTGTGTGCCCCCCCCCCTGCATTTAAAGACTCATCCCCCCACATAATCTGTTACCCGTAAACACAATCCAAGGAAATTACGAAAATAGGATGCGAAGATTCCATGTTTGCTTACAAACCACGTGTGCGGGCGACATAGAGGCCTACAGATTAGAACAAGACATGTTTGGGATCCGAGTATTTGTCTAACAGAGAAGATAGCTTGGTGAATGGTGACTGTACCAGGAAGCGATTTACGGCTGATAATATTAATTTATAATGATGGAAAGAAATATAAATGAACGCATAAATAGTAAACAGCAAATATTGACCTCTACCAGGGCGCGAGTTCAGCCAGACCGAGCAGAAAAACCGTCCACTAGACTGGTTTATGCGCTTCACGGTAAACCAAATAACCACATCGGTAACCAATCAGATAGTTCGCGAACGTTAGCGAAACGTTCGCTGACTGAACGGAGCAGAACTCTTATCGAAAGTAGCAGGAAGTTAACTGTGTCATGAACATTCAACTTCAATCCCGCAGTACTGATTAGTGTTATTCAGTGCCAATAACATCTTTTTGTTGTATTATATTTAAAAAAATAAATGCGCTTTCATCCGTCGAAACGCTGCGTGTTTTTCTTGGTCACCGGCCTCGGTGGCGTCGTGACGGGCCATCGGTCTACAGGCTGGTAGGTACTGGGTTCAGATCCCAGTCGATTTTTAATCTAGATACCGACTCCAAACCCTGAGTGAGTGCTCCGCAAGGCTCAATGGGTAGGTGTAAACCACTTGCACCGACCAGTGATCCATAACTGGTTCAACAAAGGCCATGGTTTGTGTTATCCTGCCTGTGGGAAGCGCAAATAAAAGATTCCTTGCTGCTAATCGGAAGAGTAGCCCATGTAGTGGAGACAGTGGATTTCCTCTCAAAATCTGTGTGGTCCTTAACCATATGTCTGACGCCATATAACCGTAAATAAAATGTGTTGAGTGCGTCGTTAAATAAAACATTTCTTTCTTCTTTTTTTTCTTGGTCATTATCGTTTTTTCTTTCCATTTTCGATGATGACGTAATACAGAGATTTTTCCACTACGCTGGTGCATACATGCATGTATATACCATTGACTATTGTGACAGAACCTGTGTGATACATTAGTCACACGAAGCATTTTTGACTAGACGTATAAGAAAACTATAAACAAGAATCCATAGACGATACACAGCCACAAAACATTACACATTGTGCTGTCACAACATATTCTGCAAAGCCACGAAACAAAAACACGCTAGTGAAAAATACCACAGTTCTGTAAAGTATTACACAATGGCGCTCCTACAAAAAGTTTAATGATTCAGTACATCTCCTTAAACACACTAACACATGGTTACTGCACTTTGGTTAAGATGTTCGAAACATTACTGATAAGACACAAAATAAACACAGCAGGTGTAGACCCACGAGGGCGGTGCTAGCAATGCGCACGTTCGTCGATATTTGAAATACAACGAAACTTCAGTGTTTAACGATTTCATGTCTCTGTCTTGGGTGTGTATATAATATCTTGGTCGGTTGAGTTTATAGGAGAAATTCCCATCATTATAGAGAAAATGGTTATTATGTGTAGGAGCGTTTGTGAAGTTGGACCTACCCCCTAGAAAGACTTCACACCCGCCCCTGTACAATTCAGTCATGGAGTACTAGTAATATATACCGCGAACACAATACACTGTGGTACATTCATTGCATTCACTACAATGTGTTTAATAAACAACACTTCCTAATCTAGAGGAAAAACGTTACTAAATATAAACATAATTGCACAGTTATTCAAAGGTAGAAAAGAAAACAAAGTCGAGTGTTTTAATTAAAGTACAACAGGGTCGTTTGAATACGTATGTTTATATGTATATGTGAGTATGTGTACTGTATCATATACGATATGACCGTATATATGTGTATGTGTTTTAATTAAAGTACAACAGGGTCATATGAATATGTATGTTTGTATGTATATGTATGTGTACTGTATCATATACGATATGACCGTATATATGTGTATGTGGTTTAATTAAAGTACAACGGGGTCGTATGAATATGTATGCTTGTATGTATATGTGAGTATGTGTACTGTATCATATACGATATGACCGTATATATGTGTATGTGGTTTAATTAAAGTACAACAGGGTCGTATGAATATGTATGCTTGTATGTATATGTATGTGTACTGTATCATATACGATATGACCGTATATATGTGTATGTGGTTTAATTAAAGTACAACAGGGTCGTATGAATATGTATGTTTGTATGTATATGTATGTGTACTGTATCATATACGATATGTCCGTATATATGTGTATGTGTTTTAATTAAAGTACAACAGGGTCGTATGAATATGTATGCTTGTATGTATATGTATGTGTACTGTATCATATACGATATGACCGTATATATGTGTATGTGGTTTAATTAAAGTACAACAGGGTCATATGAATACGTATGTTTATATGTATATGTATGTGTACTGTATCATATACGATATGTCCGTATATATGTGTATGTGTTTTAATTAAAGTACAACAGGGTCGTATGAATATGTATGCTT
Organism: Gigantopelta aegis; assembly: GCF_016097555.1. Lineage (NCBI taxonomy): Eukaryota > Metazoa > Mollusca > Gastropoda > Neomphalida > Peltospiridae > Gigantopelta > Gigantopelta aegis. Next base: position 14,842,161 of record NC_054707.1, read on the forward strand.
GTATGTATATGTATGTGTACTGTATCATATACGATATGTCCGTATATATGTGTATGTATTTTAATTAAAGTACAACAGGGTCGTATGAATATGTATGTTTGTATGTATATGTGAGTATGTGTACAGTATCATATACGATATGACCGTATATATGTGTATGTGCGTATGTGTTTACGTGTGTATGTGAATGTGCACGTATTTATATCTTAAAGCCTTACTGGAACATTGGAACTCAATTTGGGTGGGGATCGACGTAAAACGAACCCAGGTCCGTAAGTACCTCGGATTTCTAGGAAGGCTAGTCCTATCGGACCTCCATTTATTAGAAATCACAGTCCTACCCGGACTTTCATACCTGGTTTATTTTATTTTATTTCTTTCCCTAGGACTTGAATTACTTTTAGATGCTAACCCAACATTTATAGTCTCTAAACCATTGGCTTATCCACTAATAATGTGTAGATGTAGGTGTAAGCGTATATTATTTATAATATAATATAATATAATATAATATAATATAATATATATATATATATATATATATATATACATATATATGATACTTATGCGTATATGCATGTATACGAATTTGTGTGTGTATGTATGCGTATGTGACCCCATCACTTCAACTATCACTTTGACGGATCCGTACGAGGTATGCGCATGTGTACGAGTACGTGATGTAGGACCCCACCACTTCAGTTTATCTTTGAATGGGCTACTCCGACGTATAGTCTGTCTTTGTGTACGAGTACTTGGTGTATGCGTCTATGACCTCACTCAGACAGGTGTGCAGAGGAAGGTCCCAAAATATGTTTCTTTTTTAATATATTTTTGGGGGAGCATGACCCGACCCCCTTAAAAACTTTGCTTATCACAATCTAGACACCTCTCCCTGCACAATCTCTTGCACGCATCTGCCACAACTTCAAATTTGTCTTCCACGGCATGTACTGATTTCATCGAATACTCGTCTGATTCTGGTAGGTCATATCTCTCGTCTCTCTTGGCGTAGTGGGTGTTTGAGCTTTGACCTTGACGGCGTTTTCGTAGAAATGCGAGTGCGTCTCACGTGGGGAAGCAGACGTGGGCAGAACGGACACGCCCATTCGACTGACATCCTTTGGAGGGGGAGGATGGCGGAACTCCATCCCTTGATCTCTGCCACTGAGAACAGGGTCCTTCTCCCAGCCCCTCCTAGTAACACATACTGGGCTTCCCGAGTGGGTATGCCCCATGTGGAACAACCCCGGTCCGTGTTCCGAACTCTGTAACATTATCGATTCGTATTCATCCTTTTCCGCCATTTTGTTATTTCCGTACGAGTCAGACGAGTTACTTGGAGTTGTCTCCCTTGGACGCGACAGTCCCGCCAGAGCTAGGCTGTGCGGGGGTTTTGGAGATTTCTGACCGACGAAAGCGAATTTCTTCTGATGCCAGTGGCAGTGGTCGTCGGAACAGACGTCCTCCACTTCGGCGTACCCCGGAGACGTCGGCGAGCGGAGACGTTTCTGCGTGATGGAGTCGGCCACGTCGCTGTAGCCGTCTCGGAGAACGGGCCTCTCGGTAACGGTCGCGAATGCCCGCTCCACGTACGGCGACTTGTTGTAGTTGTTGCCGGGCAACAGATCGCTGGGGTTGGTGGGGCTGTAGTAGGTGAGTTCCGCTGACTTGCTGTCCTGTGTCGTCGTCGGGACGGCGTACACGTGCTCTATGCGCTCCACCTTTGGACGCCTACAAAGACAAAAATTGGAAGGAAAGAAAGAAGGAAATGTTTTATTTAACGACGCACTAAACACTTTTTATTTTTGGTTATATGGCGTCGGACATATGGTTAAGGACCACACAGATATTGAGAAAGGAAACCCGCTGTCGCCACTTCATGGGGTACTCTTTTCGATTAGCAGCAAGGGATCTTTTATATGCACCATCCCACAGACAGGATAGCACATACCACAGCCTTTGATATACCAGTCGTGGTGCACTGGCTAGAATGAGAAATAGCCCAATGGGCCCAGTGACAGGGATCGATCTGACACCGACCGTGCATCAAGCGAGCGCTTACGTCCCGCCCCCATAAAAATTGGAAGACATTAAAAAAGTTGAAATTTAATTAATACATATTAATGATTATACTCTTCCATTGCGACCGGCCTCGGTGGCGTCGTGGCAGGCCATCGGTCTACAGGCTGGTAGGTACTGGGTTCGGATCCCAGTCGAGGCATGGAATTTTTAATCCAGATACCGACTCCAAACCCTGAGTGGATGCTCCGCAAGGCTCAATGGGTAGGTGTAAACCACTTGCACCGACCAGTGATCCATAACTGGTTCAACAAAGGCCATGGTTTTTGCTATCCTGCCCGTGGGAAGCGCAAACAAAAGATCCCTTGCTGCCTGTTGTAAAAGAGTAGCCTATGTGGCGACAGCGGGTTTCCTCTAAAAAAAATCTATGTGGTCCATAACCATATGTCTGACGTCATATAACCGTAAATAAAATGTGTTGAGTGCGTCGTTAAATAAAACACTTCTTTTTCTTCCATTGCGATCTCAAATCCTTCTATAAAACAACAACAACCAATAACAAAAAAACCCAAACAACAACAACAACAAAAAAACTACAAAATCCCCAAACAAACAACAAAAACAAACCCAACAACGCACAAATAAAAACGGCAACACAAATACAAAACAAAAACAAAACACACCCACCAAACAAAGCCCCCACAATAAACATCCACCCCACAGCAACCCATCCCCGAAAAAACCTTAATAAGAAAAAAGAAAAAAAAGTCCACAACAACAACGTACAAAAATAAAACCATCCATCCAACAAACAAACAAAACAAAATAAAACACACAGAATACCACTTCCGAACATTTAAATACTAACGATTATGACGTTAAAAAACGTCTCGGTCGTCACTCACTTGAATATGATGATGGCTAGGACGATGGCTACGATGAGCACGCCTCCGATCACGGACACAATGATGATGACAGTCACTGGAAGATCAAATAACACAATACGTTTTTATATATATATAAATACACCTGGAAAAAAGTATCGCAACACCCCGAACTTTTCGATAATAGCCAAATGCTATCGTCAATCATATGCGAAATGCAAATAAAAACGTCATGCCAGTGTACTTTTTGGATGAAATACACCTCAGGGAAGAATTAAATTACAAATTCAACAACATACTAAACAAAAACACGCATTTTATTCTGAGAACCCAAAAAGATGAAAAACCTACAAAAAATTAGGTGCTATTAAGTTTTGTTGTGTGAAGTTCGCAAGTGCAGTCACTGTCAATATTTTGCCCTCCAGTCCTCAACAAATGACCCAAGTACACAAACCATAACATTCTATCAAGATCCTGTGGAACCCCTTCCAGTCAGAATAAAATCCAGAACCCTCATCAAAATCGACTTCCCAGACCCTCAGTAACGGGTGTAACCTCCTCCGACGGCGATAACTTCCCGTACCCTCCTCCTCATCGACTGTACGAGACGTTGCATCTGACGCTGAGGTATTGTTCCATTCCTGGTGCAGAGTCTGTTCCAATTCCGCCAGATTCTGTACTGGAGGCTCCCTCTCACATACCCTGCGACCCATAATGTCCCAGATCATCTCTATGGGGTTTAAATCTGGACTCCTGGCAGGCCAGGGTAGCGTTGTGACTGCCTCCTGGTGTAGGAAGTCAGTGACGACACGTGCACGATACGGCCTAGCATTGTCATCCATGAAAATTGGCCTTGTGTTCAAAGGATGATTAACAAAGTGTGGCACAACAACCGTGTCCAAGATGTCTGTGAGGTAGCGTTGTCCGTTTAGATTTTGCCTGACAGTTACAAGGTCGAGTTTGCAATCGTGCGACATGCAACCCCACACCATTATGGACCCTCCGCCAAACGGAACCTGCTGAAAGATGTGCCTTTGGGCATAAGCTGTACCTCTCTGGCGCCAGACACGGGCTCTACCGTCAGTCATGAACAACAGAAATCGACTCTCGTCCGACCAGTGTATTCTCCGCCATGATGCTAAATTTCATGGACGTCGCTGTTGACACCAGGCCAGCCGTGCGGCAATGTGAGCACGGGTTAACAACGGACGTCGGACGGGTCGTCTGGCTCTATATCCAGCTGTCTTGAGTCGATTCCGCACCATTCTGTCTGAAAGACGACGATTTGGCAGCCATTCTCGTTTCAACACGCCACTTCTCATGAACGGATGAATCCTGGTGAGTCTCAGAAGGACGGTATCTTCCCTATGACTTGTCACACGTGGTCGTCCGGAACGATTACGGTCCTTAACGTCATTGGTTTGTTGATGTTTCCGGACCAATCGGCTGATGGTGGATGCATGATGGCCAACATTTCTTGCGATGGCTCTCAGGGACATACCCGCATTCCGCATGCCGATAACCTGCCATCTGACAGCATCTGACAGTTGGGGAGGCCCCATATTCTAATAACATCAATTAATTCACAAAATCTTCTCAGTTTTCTAACAGTAAGAACGGTGGCTTGAAACACGTGTTTTGCCCAGTGCGGGGTACCCGTAATGCACGTTTCACTACCCGCATGCGGTAGCACGTGCAGGCCGTATCTCAATATATGGTGTAGCAAAAGGGTCATGATTGTGGACCCCACAAACAGACTTTTAAAATATTTTGAAATTTTGATATGAGGCCTGATTGTTTTGGGTGTTGCGATACTTTTTTCCAGGTGTAATATATATATATATATATATTTTTCTTATTTAACGACGCACTCAACACATTTTATTTACGGTTATATGGCGTCGGATATATGGTTAAGGACCACACAGATATTGAGAGGGGAAACCCGCTGTCGCCACTTCATGGGCTACTCTTTTCCATTAGCAGCAAGGGGTCTTTTATATGCACCACCCCATAAACAGGATAGTACATGGCACGGCCTTTGTTACACTAGTTGGCTGGAACGAAAAATAGCCCAATGGGCCCACCGACAGGAATCGATCCTAGGTCGATCACGCACCAGGTGAGCGCTGTACCACTGAGCTGCGTCCCGCCCCAAATATCACAATACTGTCAGGTTAGTCACATAACTATGTACTGGTGTTTCGAATCGGCTGGAATTTCATCATCGACAATCGGTTACAATCGGTTTGCACAAACTGATCAACATTCTGTTTCACAATCAGTTAGAATCAGTTATATGAACATAAGAAGGATTTGAATTATAAATAACGTGAACATATTTTCGTGTTCACTGGGATAGACGTTACAACTCGCTAATTTTAAGATTAATAACTGTTTAATATCATTTTTGTTTATGTAGAGATAAAACCAAACACCACAGAACACTAAAAAGTACTAGATATTTTAAAGAGTCAGTCCAGAGTTTGCTAGCATTGTAAGATGTTTTCTACTATTTTTTAATGAACTATTTTAATAACTAAAATTACATACTAATTTCAAAATATAGGTTCTTGTTTAGAATATCATTGTCTGTATATTCAATGTGTTTCTGGTAGACCTAATGTTTATAAGTACAAAACACGGGCGTAGGAAGGTGCCAAAAAGTGTGACGTGCACGCACGCGCGCGCGAGCGCACACACACACATATATATATATGCCCCCCCCCCCCCCCCCCCGCAAAAATAAAATAAAATAAAACATTCAATTCCTTCCTTCATTAAAACGTCTCTGTTAGTCTGCATTATCTTAACAATGGCAACAAAATCAGCAGCTAAATAATGTACTGTTATCTTGGTGTTGTTTTGTAAAGTTTTCAAGTGATACTGTGACGGTACATGCTCTTAAATTTGTTTCGCCTGTGGCGATTTTAATTGTGTTAGAGGGCCGTGTGCAGTTTCATTGCACTTAAGCCCAGATGGGCAACTTGTTACGTAATACTTCTGCGCGACGGTCCTCGATCGGTACGCCTAATACACACCCAGCCAGGTGCGGAGGCCATGTGGCTAGTAGTTACGTAATATCTCCGGTAGTGCTGTTTATGGCCAGGAGATTGCTCGCGGTTGGCGACAGCCAGACTGACGATCAGAGAGAAATATATCGACTCTAGTAGAGGTAGAATATGAGATGATACGTGAGGTACCGCCTTGTACCCCCAGGCGTATTCTGATTTATAATAAATAGCTAGAATTTAGAGATATCTAGGAGAACGAAAAGGACGGCTCCCAGGGAACGTAGTCCGTTGGACTTTGGTAAATATTTTTATTTCTGCTCTGTGTATAACCTTGATGTGATTGATGTGACTTTAAATATTTTGATACTGTATTATACCAATATTCTTTAGACAGTGTCTTCGGTCATCTGACGAAGTAAATCGTAGACTTTTTGTTCTAACATTATACGAGTATTTGGTAATATAAAGCTTAGCCAGTCATCCTAGACGACCTAGGTAAACTGTAGGTTATTGTCTTTATTGTGATAGGTACCAATATTAATTCTGTGTCACAAGGTTACTGAATGAGTAGTTAGGGTTAATTAAAAATTAACCCGTTAGGAATAGAGCTGTAATTCCTTTATTAATTAAGTTCCCCTGGAAGCGTTCCTAAATTATCACACGTTACTGAACGAGTAGTAAGGGTTAATTAAAAATTAACCAGTTAGGAATGGTGTTGTAATTCCTTTATTAATTAACTTCTCCTGGAAGCGTTTCTCAATTATCACACGTGTGGGTGTGGTGTAACGGTGAAGTGATTCGCATATTGTGTAACTAGACACCTAGAGATTAACTAATTAAGTGATCAGTTCTGGGTTGTTATTATTGCTGTTATTAATTAACTACTACGGCTGTACATTTGTCAGCGTAGATTAATACAGATTCCAAAGTGTATTGTGTTTTTGTTGTGTTTCTAGAGAACTAACGTGCTATATTAATATATACTTTATATAAGATCGTATCTCTGATCATACCTAGAGACGAGCCATACTAGGGTTTAACAGCCTGTTACAGAGAGATCTAATAGATATACAGTTAGGAGAGATATTTTGATAATCGTGTTTTATTCAGTTACGGGTATTATAGAATCCCCGTGACAGATACACAATTTTATGTCAATATGTACAGCTAAATAATGTACTGTTATCTTGGTGTTATTTAGGAAAGTTTTCAAGTGATACACAATTTTATGTCAATATGTACAGCTAAATAATGTACTGTTATCTTGGTGTTATTTAGGAAAGCTTTTAAGTAATATACAAGTTTATTCAATATGTACAGCTAAATAATGTACTGTTATCTTGGTGTTGTTTTGGAAAGTTTTCATGTGATATACAACTTTATGTCAATATGTACAGCTAAATAATGTACTGTTATTTTGGTGTTATTAGGAAAGTTTTCAAGTGATATACAACTTTATGTCAATATGTACAGCTAAATAATGTACTGTTATCTTGGTGTTATTTAGGAAAGTTTTCAAGTGACACGGGAAGGATGTGGAAAAGATTACTCATGTATAAACTCGACACTCTTAAGTCGGAGACTGCCTGCACGGATCTGAGACAAGTCTGAGGTCGGAAACAATGATCAGCACTGAACATTAAACGAAATTGTAATGTATTAAGATATTCATTAATTCATGAGCGTGGCTGAAGGTTACCACCAGTATATACAAGTATAAGATAAACAGCAAAAGCAACAACAATAGATGTATCAACAACAGTAATAATGCATATAGTAGTAATAGTGTAGTAGTAGTCGTAGTAGTAGTAGTATTCGTCGTCGTCGTCGTAGTAGTATTCGTCGTCGTCGTCGTCGTAGTATTCGTCGATGTAGTAGTAGTGTAGTAGTAGTAGTAGTCGTAGTAGTAGTAGTGTAGTAGTCGTCGTCGTAGTAGTAGTAGAGGTAGTCGTTGACGTCGTCGTAGTAGTGGTAGTAATAATAGTAGTAGTGTTGTAATAGTGGCAATAGTACTGGTGGTTGTATTAATAGTGGCATTATTATTATTATTATTAGTAGTAGTAGTAGTAGTAGTAGTGATGGTAGTAGTAGTAGTAGTAGTAATGGTAGTAGTAATAGTAGTAGTAGTAGTCGTAGTAGTAGTTGCAATTGTAGTGGTGGTTGTAATGATGATAGTATTAGTATTAGTAGTGGTAGTCATAGTAGTAGTAGTAGTAGTAGTAGTAGTAGTAGTAGTAGTAGTAGTGGTAGTAGTAGTAGTAGTAGTAGTAGTAATGGTAGTAGTAGTCGTAGTAGTAATAATAGTGGTAGCAGTAGTAGTTGCAATTGTAGTGATGGTGGTATTAGTATTAGTATTAGTAGAGGTAGTCGTAGTAGTAGAAGTACAAGAAGGAGAAAAAATATACCACCCTCTAATAAAACATTACCTTTAGTATCTAGGCCCGAGCTTTCTGCTTCCATTTCTTCCACACTTCCGGAATACGTGGTATAGTATTGACCTCCTGGAGAAAAAAAGAAAAAAGAAAACAAAAACTAAGTGATGCTAAACACATATTATTTATTTCCTGTTCTCGGGCGCCGATCATATTTACATTAGTAAACGCGCTGTTAACGAGATATTACTTAACCTGTCAAACTAAATGCCAGTCTATCCACGAATACTATGCGTATAAATAATCTTGGCAAAACAGCTTTCATAACTCATACCACACATTCCAGTCATACGTTCTAGGCTTGTTGGTAGAGCGTTCGGCGGAAGGTCGTGGGTCGTGAGAACGCACCCCATCGGTGTATAGGGCCGTAGCTAGGATTTTTTTTCTGGGAGCAACTGCCCCCTTGCCCTCCCCCTGCTAGCTACGGCCCTGGTGTAGAGTTGGGAATCAGTGGGAATTTCATTATCGATTGTTGATTGTCGGTTATAATCGGTTTGATTGATTGATTGATTTCAACTTATTTCCGTGCTTATATCCAATTACGGTTCAAGCACGCTGTCCTCGGCACACACCTCAGCTATCTGGGCTGTCTGTCCAGAACAGTGGGTTAGTTGTTAGTTGGTTAGTGAGAGAGAGAAGAGGGTGTAGTGGCCTTACACCTACCCATTGAGCCCTTAAGAACTCGCTCTGGGTTGGAGCCGGTACCAGGCTGCGAACCCTGTACCTACCAGCCTGTCGTCCGATGGCTTAACCACTGCGCCACCGAGGCCGCTTATACAATCGGTTGGGAATATCTTTATAAGATTATTCAGACCATGCACGTGTATACTCTACAAATCTCAAATTTTACCTTTAATGTCTGTTAAATATTACATTTCACAATGTACACACGGAATAAACTCAAAACTGAGCTTATTTAGTCATACACCATTTCATCGTCTAAACTGTAAGAACAATATGAATGAATTTTTATAATCGATAATCACACCGCTAGCGCAAAACCGATTTTTTATTATTAAATCAATCATTGGGTCATCACTATCGGTGGATCCACTTTCTGACTGAGTTTTTCCCGTTCAACCAGTGCTCCACGACTGGCATATCAAAGTCCATAATATGTCATGTCCTGTCTGTGGGAAAATACATATACAATTCCTTGCTGCTATTTGAAAAATGTTGAGGGTTTTCTCTAGGACAGTCTTTTATGTCAGAATTATCAGTGCTGACGAATAATAAATCAATATGCTCTAGTTGTTTCATTAAACAAAACAAACGCTTTCTCTAGGAATATTGTAGTGACGAACAAAGAAAGAAATGTTTTATTTAACGACGCACGCAACACATTTTATTTACGGTTATATGGCTTCAAACATATGGTTAAGGAGAGGAAACCCGCTGTCGCCACTACATGGGCTACTCTTTCCGATTAGCAGCAAGGGATCTTTTATTTGCGCTTTCCACAGGCAGGATAACACAAACCATGGCCTTTGTTGAACCAGTTATGGATCACTGGTCGGTGCAAGTGGTTTACACCTACCCATTGAGCCTTGCGGAGCAGTGACGAACAGTGCTTAACGATAGGTTGAACCCCAGCACAGAAAGAAATCGAATGTTAGGTTGCAGGCAAAGGTTAATGAACGAATGAAAGTCCATACAAACAGTTTGATGTCAAAACACAATGTGTGGAGTTGTGGTGACATTTATTCCAACAATAAAACAATGGTCTTTTTTAAATTTGATACATTTATCGCTTACCTGGGTCTGACGTTGATGACGTCATTATGAGCGGCGCATCCAGCTGTCTGAGCACGGGTAACTGGGACAACCTTGCTGTCAACACGCTGCTCTGTGCCGCCCGGCCGAGGTAACACTTCTCCGCGAACTTCGATAATGGAGGCTCGACGGCAGCTTCCGGTGAGGACGTCACTGTACCGGAAACAAAGAATAGTAGAATCAGAAGTACGTCCAGGAGACCGAGCCCACGCGGCTCTTGTCAAGATTTTTAAAAACAGGATAGGTGAAGAAGGAACACATTCTAGTTGTTGGCGAGCGTTCTCCTTACCTGAACACGTTCCAGGATGTGACGACTAACAGCTGTGACCCGATACAACGAACACTGTCTATATTTCTTGATCAAACACTATACACTGTATGTGTCATGTGTATTGATTCATAATGCAGGACGTGTGTGGGTGTCATCTTGTCAGATGATATTGACGAGAGAGAGAGAGAGAGGGGGGGGGGGAGAGGAGGGGGAGGGGAGAGAGAGAGAGAGAGACAGACAGAAAGTAAGAGAGAGAGAAATTGATACATATATACGATTGATACAGAAAGAGAGGGTAGTGAGAAATATTAAGAGAGAGAGAGAGAGAGAGAGAGAGAGAGAGAGAGAGAGAGAGAGAGAGGGGGGGGGGGAGGGTAAGGGACAGTGTAGTGACACCTGCTTAACGATTGGTTGAACCCCAGCACAAAGAGAAATTGGCTGTTAGGTTGCAGACAGAGGTAAATGAACGAATGAAAGTCGATATAGTTTGCTGTCAAAACAATGTGTGGAGCTGTGGAGGACTTTATTCAAACAACTAAACAATGGTCAAACTATACCTAAAACAATATAAACTAATAACACTACAGATCAAACATTAAAAAGAATACAGAGGGTGCAAAAATACATGTATAAATATCACCGATTAATGCTTACAAAACGTATTTGACGACTGATTTCGATATTGTGACCCATCGCATCTTAGACGGAAGTTCTAGTACTAATCTGTATCCTGTTACCGTCAGCTGAATTGATTAGTCCCAATCAAACATGACTTATATACTTTCTATTAATAATATTCAATACTAGTATACAGGTGCGTGTGCAGTAATTTTTGCAAGTCTCTCTCTCTCTCTCTCTCTCTCTCTCTCTCTCTCTCTCTCTCTCTCTCTCTGTGTGTGTGTGTGTGTGTGTGTGTGTGTGTGTGTGTGAAAACGTAATTAAAGTGACTGGTCGGTGCAAGTGGTTACACCTACCCATTGAGCCTTGCGGAGCACTCACTCAGGGTTTGGAGTCGGTATCTGGATTAAAAATCCCATGCCTCGACTGAGATCCGAACCCAGTACCTACCAGCCTGTAGACCGATTGCCTACCACGACGCCACCGAGGCCGGTGCAGGTTTGTAGATTAACTAATCTTAGTGTCCATTTTTACGGGTTGAAACTAGAGCCTGCACCTTTAACGTGTAACAGTCGAATACTTACCATCATACGTGAGCCAAAACCTGACCCTCCCGAATCTTCTCCCGCCCTCCAGCTGGATTCCGATACTGCCACACCCCAGCAGTTCGGTGTCGAGCAGGTCGTTCCCGCAGAACATCCGGGACATCCAGGTACCCGACGAGCAGTCCTGGAAGGAAATGTTCAGTCCGCTGTCGCACGACGTCGTCACGGGGTTGGACGAGACGTCGTGCACGGAGAGGTGCACGAAGCGGTCCTCTGGGGCGGAGATGCGCCACGAACACGTCCGCGACGCCACGGCCGCAGGGTAGCTGGGACTCTGGATGTGGCCTCTCTGTCGCCAGATCAGGTTGCCCGGCCAGTCGCAACGGTTTTCGATTGAGGAAGCTGGTACGAACAAAAAAGAAGAAGAAAAAAGAAATAGTACTAACTAAAAGACATAGGCTAGGGTGATACCGAGATAGCTGGACTAACAGTTAGCGTGTAGCATGACCCTGTCAAGTATAGTTGAGTCACCTCCAGCCCTCCAGTTATTGATATGTTGTAGGGGAGGGCTAGAGAGGACTGTGCGCAATACTTCGGCAATCGTCGACGATCAACTGGTAGCCAGCTAATGTGTCTAAAATACAATGTTTTCCCTAAATCTGATGCCACAGAGCTTTGTAAAAGCTTAACTTGACCCTAAATGAACTTAAATGACCCCCAATATGACCTTTAGGGGTCAATTTCGCGCGGGTACCTACCCTCGTGATACATCGTTCCTACCCTTGCCATAAACCATACCTTGTATATACCTCAGTATGTTACACATTTCTAACAAACCATGCCATAAAATGTGGACGTAAATAAACAAATAAATTATTAAATAAATAAATAAGTAAATAATATAAACGTGATCTGAACTATATTTTTCTCAAACTCCAAAGACGTCTTTTAAAAAAAAGCGGTGAAAATATAAGATGTTCGCAAAACTATTGTCAATATCTTCATTATATACGTAACACATTGTTTTTCTTGTTGTTTATTTCCATTTCTAAGGTTCAAAGCGATCTAACCAATCCTAATATCGGAAGCTGACGAAAGATATAAACACGCCAGGTGTGGGTGTAGGTAATGAAAACACACCGTTAAGTTTCGAACCTAATAACGGCGATAGCACGGCCAGCGACTAACGTTATCATGCTAATAATCTTCCCTCGTCACGTTACTTATGTGGTTCCATAAGAAATGTTGTTTAGACTTGCCTTGTACACTAAAACAAGTTTGGCAGAGATCATCACTTAGTTGTTTTTCCTTCTAGAGATCTTTATCAAGATAACGCCCTGTGCAAAGATTAACATCTTTACGTTTCTTTTTCTTTCTTCTTTTGAGTCTGTTAATTTCTTCAAACATGAAAACCACATGAAGACCAGCATTATTGTCTTTAAAGGCACAGACTAGGTATTAGAATGTGTAAAATAGATTAGTCTATTACAAAAAAAAAAAGATTCACCGTTAAATTACATACAGCGTCCAACTTGTTGCTTCAAGGTGTATACTACCAAATCAAATCCCATAGACGACAGTAGTAACATATGTGGCTACAACTCCTACCTGCAGCGTATCAATCGACATAAACGCCACGGATATAAGTACTACCACCCCTCACACTTAAAGTGAATCAGAAAAAAAATGGGAGTCAAGCTGCTCATTTCTGAGATAACAGGTAGCGTCTATGACTACCCTAGTTCCGCAAAAAATTCGAGTACTTTTTTTTACAGGTACCCCATACATGTTTCAAGCACAAGGCTACTTGACACAGTGATACTAGATGAAATACAATTGCATACATTTTTTTCCCAGATGAAACTTTTTTTTTTTTTTTTACAACCATTACCCTCACAATTATCACCAATCACAGAACTTGTGGTGTTCTCTTCTCTATCAAAAGTTGGGTACACCTCGAACTTTGAGCCAGCCTAAAGTTATTTGATTTAATACTACTTTCAGTCATATATTCTGACAAACCCAGCGTGTGTCTGGACGTGCTGACGTTTTAAACAAAATAATCCGTTTGCGTCAGATGGAACCGATGAATTGGCCTGTACCGCTATAATGAGTAATACCAAAAACACGTATAGAAACATTTATTATTACATGTTTTAAAGTAAAACCCATCCCAACTCGCGTAACATATTTGTTTTGTTTTGTTTTTGTTAAATGTCTGTGTATATAAAAACGTTTGTTAACAAGTTACCATGACTTGTTCTAGGTTAAATCCTCTGTTTTCATACAAGAACAAAAACCATTAATCTGCGTTTAGTGTATGTGTACTTCATTATCGATAACTAGTAACAATTCAAACTAAACGGCCTATTTTGGCTGTTCCAACAGTATGTTGTCACTCATGTATTAAAATCGAGACTTAATCAATACAATTTGATGGTAATTTGTTAAAAAACGTTTTTTGGGGTCTTTTTTTTAAATCGATATATACATTTTGTTTTTGGTAATAAAATTTGTATGAAAGTTTAAAACTTAATAATATGTTTTTTTTATATGAGTTAGGTAATTATTTAGTATGCCCATTTAACGATTTCCTGTTGATGCGAACGAAAAAATAAAAGTAAAGTTTGTTTTATTTAACGACGCCTCTAGAGCACATTGATTTTTATCTTATCATCGGCTATTGGACGTCAAATGCGAACGAATTATAATTCAAAATGTATTTTATATGAACCATTATCACATGAACTAGGATAATTCTCTTTAATACTAGGGAAAATCCACATACGATAATATATTGCTATTGACGTAAAGTTTGTTTTGTTTAACGACAACACTAGAGCACATTGATAAATTAATCATCGGCTATTGGATGTCAAACATTTGGTTATTGTGACTCGTAGTTGCAAGGGATCTTTTATATGCACTTTTCCATAGACAGGAAAACACATTCCACGGCCTTTGACCAGTTGTGGTGCACTGGTTGGAACGAGACATTACTACTGACGAAGACAACCTTTTTCACCACGAATGTAACGTGCTTCAGACCACACGCTGTTAATACGTTTCCCGTTTATCTCTAAAGTTGTGCAACCTGACTAGTTCCGGAAACAGTTGTTTGCATTCGTCCACGTATGTTCATATGCGATAAATTTAGAATAATCACACATATGTTCGGTATAACGTGAACGATAACTACATGATACGCTGAGCATTACGATTTTGACTTAATCTGACGCACGCTATCACTAGAATGGAGAAACCTTTAGTGAAATCTGCTTCTGCAACATAGGATATTCGTTTTGCTAAGAAAGTCAGGTCAGGTTAGCTTATAGGGCTTAACGTGCACATTCAAAGCATGCTGTTGTAGCGCACGCCTGTCATGGGTTACCGTACATATGTTGGCCCATGCCGGCTCGTCCGTCCAGAACAGAAAAGGGTTTGGGGTGGTTGGGAGCAGGGCCCGTCCGCGCTGGCAGGTGCAAGAGAGCACCAGCAGCCCCATCATGGATCAGCAAGGGATTCACGGTCCTCTGGGACCCGTTTTCGTCTGCCAATGATGTTTGTTCCAATTCATTTCATTTCAACTTATTTTCGGGCTTATATCCAGTTAAGGTTCAAGCACGCTGTTCTGGGCACACACCTCAGCTATCTGGGCTGTCTGTTTAGGACAGTGGGTTAGTTGTTAATAAAAGAGGAGGGTGTAGTGGTCTTACACCTACCCACTGAGCCCTTAAGAACTCACTCAGGGTGAGAGCCGGTACCGGGCTGCGAACCCTGTACACCCTACCAGCCTTATGTCCGATGGCTTAACCACGACACCACCGACGCTCACAATTAGGCCAAATAAAAAAAAGAGTTGGTGATCGTCCTCGCCCGTACCTGAAAAATGCTCCCGCCCCTGAATTTTTTTTATTTTTTTATTTTGTTAAAAACTGTTAAAAATGCGTCGAGATAGCAGCAATTCAACTTTCGTAAGTACCATAACGGGTTAAACCATCACCAGGTCCATCTGGCGGCCAGAGAAGGAACTACAACATCCAGGCGCATGCGCTGTTGGCAGCTACTCCCGCAAACAAAATGGTGTCCTGGGTTTTATAAAGTTTTTCACAGAAAACAAATAAAAACCTCCCCCCCATCCCCCCCCCCACCCCCACCCGATTTGTGTGATCAAAAGGACGATCACCAAATCTTTTTTTCTTTTTTTTGGCCTTACGTGAATCATAACACCACTGCTTACCGTTGACACAGACGTATCTGATTCTGGAGAACTGGTTGAGCGTCCCCTGGCACATCCTGGAGATGTCGCAGCTCTTGGCGCCTAGACACATCTGTCGGATATTACGGAACGCCACCTTGTCCGGCGCACCCCAGTATGTGCTGACGTTCTCCACAAAGATCAGTGACTCGTTGCAGTTGAGCTGCGTCTTTCGGAACCCGCCGCTACACATCGTCCACTCACACGCCTGGTTCACGTCTGAAACACGGACACAAAATTATTAATTTAGACACAGAATATTCATAAACTGATGACGATATCATAAGATTTTAATTATCCCACAGCGACATCCCACATATGTTATGGTATGCTATAGAGATTTAACGTGCACATTCAGAACAAGCCGTTTTAACGCACGCCTGTCATGGGAACAGGTGCCGACCTCGGCCGGTTCCTCCGTCAAGGACAGGAAAGGTTGGGGTGGGTGGGAGAAGGGACCGCCTCTTCTGACAGGTGCAAGAGAGCACCAGCAGCCCGACCGAAGTCGGTAGCAGGCGGAGGGCACATATGTTAGTGATCGATTTAAAGATATATGACTGGATGCTACAGTCTTATGACGTAGATATCGAAGCTAAACCGTCTAATGAAATTAACACAATCGAAATCAACATATATGCCTATGAAGTCAACTTTGCAAGCGCAAGTGTAGTAAATAGTTTTAATTTGAAAAACAAAAACAATGTGTAATAAATAAAATACTACTCTCATATCCATTAGATTCCATTCATTAGAGTCCATACAGGATTTTAGGGTCAGTCTTCTTTATTCTCTTCGAGTTTAGTTGAGAGGAAATTGTTAACGTGAAAATATCCAACTCACATTCGGACACAACCTTCGACGTTGCCTGTGGTCATGTAAGTAAATGAATGAATGAATGAATGAATGAATGAATGAATGTTTAACGACACCTCAGCACGAAAAATACATCGGCTATTGGGTGTCAAACTATGGTAATGCAAATAAATAAAGTGATGATCAACATCAATATAAAAATTCAAGACTTAAAC
Organism: Gigantopelta aegis; assembly: GCF_016097555.1. Taxonomy (NCBI): domain Eukaryota; kingdom Metazoa; phylum Mollusca; class Gastropoda; order Neomphalida; family Peltospiridae; genus Gigantopelta; species Gigantopelta aegis. Next base: position 14,859,006 of record NC_054707.1, read on the forward strand.
AAAAACAGTGTAAAGAACTGTGCAAAAACACAAATATCACAGAATTTTACGGATACTGAATTTTACTCAAAACTTCAATTTTGTGCTGTATTGCCCATTCTCAAAGAGAATGTTACACCCCTGCACCACGGTCAGGTTACAGCACACGCAGGGGTTCTCAAAGAGAATGTTACACCCCTGCACCACGGCGAGGTTACAGCACACGCAGGGGTTCTCAAAGAGAATGTTACACCCCTGCACCACGGCGAGGTTACAGCACGCGCAGGGGTTCTCAAAGAGAATGTTACACCCCTGCACCATGGCGAGGTTACAGCACGCGCAGGGGTTCTCAAAGAGAATGTTACACCCCTGCACCACGGCGAGGTTACAGCACGCGCAGGGGTTCTCAAAGAGAATGTTACACCCCTGCACCACGGCGAGGTTACAGCACGCGCAGGGGTTCTCAAAGAGAATGTTACACCCCTGCACCACGGTGAGGTTACAGCACGCGCAGGGGTTCTCAAAGAGAATGTTACACCCCTGCACCACGGCGAGGTTACAGCACGCGCAGGGGTTCTCAAAGAGAATGTTACACCCCTGCACCACGGCGAGGTTACAGCACGCGCAGGGGTTCTCAAAGAGAATGTTACACCCCTGCACCACGGCGAGGTTACAGCACGCGCAGGGGTTCTCAAAGAGAATGTTACACCCCTGCACCACGGCGAGGTTACAGCACGCGCAGGAGTTCTCAAAGAGAATGTTACACCCCTGCACCACGGCGAGGTTACAGCACGCGCAGGGGTTCTCAAAGAGAATGTTACACCCCTGCACCACGGTGAGGTTACAGCACGCGCAGGGGTTCTCAAAGAGAATGTTACACCCCTGCACCACGGTGAGGTTACAGCACGCGCAGGGGTTCTCAAAGAGAATGTTACACCCCTGCACCACGGCGAGGTTACAGCACGCGCAGGGGTTCTCAAAGAGAATGTTACACCCCTGCACCACGGTGAGGTTACAGCACGCGCAGGGGTTCTCAAAGAGAATGTTACACCCCTGCACCACGGCGAGGTTACAGCACGCGCAGGGGTTCTCAAAGAGAATGTTACACCCCTGCACCACGGCGAGGTTACAGCACGCGCAGGGGTTCTCAAAGAGAATGTTACACCCCTGCACCACGGTGAGGTTACAGCACGCGCAGGGGTTCTCAAAGAGAATGTTACACCCGTGCACCACGGTGAGGTTACAGCAAGCGCAGGGGTTCTCAAAGAGAATGTTACACCCCTGCACCACGGTGAGGTTACAGCACACGCAGGGGTTCTCAAAGAGAATGTTACACCCCTGCACCACGGTGAGGTTACAGCACACGCAGGGGTTCTCAAAGAGAATGTTACACCCCTGCACCACGGTGAGGTTACAGCACACGCAGGGGTTCTCAAAGAGAATGTTACACCCCTGCACCACGGTGAGGTTACAGCACACGCAGGGGTTCTCAAAGAGAATGTTACACCCCTGCACCACGGTGAGGTTACAGCACACGCAGGGGTTCTCAAAGAGAATGTTACACCCCTGCACCACGGTGAGGTTACAGCACACGCAGGGGTTCTCAAAGAGAATGTTACACCCCTGCACCACGGTGAGGTTACAGCACACGCAGGGGTTCTCAAAGAGAATGTTACACCCCTGCACCACGGTGAGGTTACAGCACACGCAGGGGTTCTCAAAGAGAATGTTACACCCCTGCACCACGGTGAGGTTACAGCACACGCAGGGGCCATGTAAGTAATGTGCACGTTAATGGTAAAACTATCGGGATCCAGCGTAGGTGTATGGATCGATGGATCAAACCTCCTCGGTGGATCCATTCTCTGATTCTCAACCAGCGTACCAACAAGTGGTATATAAAAGCCTGTGGTATGTGCTATCGCGTCTACAGGAAAGCGCATACGTGTTTAGATGCTAATGGAAAAATGTAACGGGTCTCTTCTGACGACGACTATGTGTCAGAATTACCAAATATTTAACATCCAATAGCCGATGAGTAATTACATAATTAATCAATGTGCTCTAGTGGTGTCGTTAAACAAAACAATTAAACTTTAATGATGAAAAGTTGTGATTTGTAATAGCAGAAGCTATTTTACACATTCTAACTAACTAGGGTCAGTGTTTGCAATATTGTCCATGCGATGTCGGAAACGAACACTCAGCAATATAAAATATGGGATGGGACAATATATTTACATATCTATATCCAATTAAGGTTCAGGCACGTCTCTCCCCAGCACAATCTTTGACTTCGCCAGTGGACTGGGAGAGAAGGTGTGTGTGTGTGGGGGGGGGGGGGGGGGGGAGGTGATTTGGAAATGGACAGAATTTGGAATACAAATTAATGAAAAAGCAGAATTTATAAAAAAAAAAAATGAAAAGCCAAAAATAATAATTAATAAAAAAATAATTGACTTCTTAGCCGAATAATTTTGACATAACATTTTCAACGAACATAAAAAAAAGTTTAAAGTCCGATATACAGGCGCGTGTTCAGGAATGTTAGCGGGGGATGGGGTGGGGTTGTAGGTTGGTGAGTTGGGGTGGTGGTGGGTGGTCTAGACTGTGGCGAGCGCAGTTTATGGGGTGGGCGGGGGGGGGGGGGGTGGAGTCATGCTCCTCCGCAAAATATATTAGAAGAAAAGAAAATGTGCTTGAACAGGGAGGGATTTCGATCCACGAACCCCCCCCCCCCCTAACGCGCCTGACATATCAACAATATTACTAAATAAATAATCATCAATGTCGACTGCAAACTCAGCGGTGTTGTTCTCTCACAATTTGCCAGAATTACAATCCATTCCGCGTGTCTCTTCTCTCGAACTGTCTAAATTAAATTAACTACACGCTGAACCACAGTGAGCTGGTGTGGTATTTAATATCTCTTTATTTCCTGTCTGCCGTGATAAACCAAAGATGGGAAATCGCTCTGTGGAATCGACTTCAGTGCCGCGGTGGATAACACTTCGTCTTTAAAGAGAACATCCCGAGTTTTCTTCAACTGCACTGGCCAATAGGAACCAGGGTAAGGGCCTGTCCCCCTTCCCCAAATTGAGAACGAAAATGTACACACACACACACACACGCACACACACACACACACACACGCAAATTAAGGCCTGCTCAATATAAATAAAGATACAAATGTTTTTAGTGCTCCTTCTACAAGTGACTCATTCATTCCAAACTATTTTCGTGCTCATATTCAAGTAAGGTTCAAACACGCTGTCCTGAGCACATCCCTCAGCTATCTGAGCTGTCTGTCCAGGACAGTGAGTTAGTTGTTAGTGGTTAGTGTCTGTTACCCCCTCCACTTTAGACTGCCTCCCCCTAGTCCAGATATCGTTCCCACGGGTCTGCTGTGCACGCATATAGCAATTGGGAAGAGGGGTGGGGGTGTTTTAGCCAATTTGTTTTATAGGGTAAAGATGTTCCGTTTTCTGTTAAACTGGTATGTCGATAAAAACAGACATTTGAAATCCTTTGCCACTATCCACTATCGGAACTACTGACTAGCAACATATCGCTTATTTGTGATACCCTGAAGTTTAATCCGGGTAGTAATACGTCACTACATGATGCCTTTTATCTGTTCAGATTCAACTTTTAGTATCTAAATCCAATTAGGTTCAAGCACGCTGCCATGGGACCACATACACCTCAGCCATCTGGACCTTCTATCCTGGGGTCCGTTTTACGACGCGATCTTAGTGCTAAAATGACTTTAGTGTATAAGTTAGCTAACACTTAAAGTGATTTTAGCGCAAAAATCGCTTCGTAAATCGAGGCCCAGGACTTTGGTTGGTGGGTAGTTGTTAGCAAGAGAAAAGTAATGGCTGTTGGTGACAGAGAAATCGCTATAGTGATGGTACAACTTCCCAATGATCCATTAAAAAACTAGCTGTTAGTAGAATCCGGTGCCGGGGTTCGAACTCATTACCCACCAGCGTACAGCCCAGCGGGTTAACGACCCCGCCACCGAGGCCGGCGTGGTGACGTAGACACGGCTCACTGACCGACTTCTTCGTCGTGTGACAACTCGCTCGGATTCTGCTTCCTATTAACCCAAATGGCCCACTTCCGGTTGTTTACTCAATTGTTCAATTATTGCTGGAACTCAGGCGCTGTTCACAGACAATCACTTCACACGACTGGTATTTCACGACCTGCTGCGCTCACGTTGCACATATTTACTGGTAGACGAGAAAGTTAAGGTTGAAATCTGTTTTGTTTAAAAATGTAGCAGGTTTAGTGTCTATGACTACACGTCAAAATTACGAAATGTTTGACATCATGTAGCTGATAGTTAATAGACCAATGTGATCTAGTCGCGTCGTTAAACAAAACAAACTTTAACGTTTATGTTTTGTTTAGCGATACCACTAGAGCACATTACATTTAGTAATTTTGACTGTCTTCAGAGGAAACTCACTACGTTTTTTTTTACATTGGCAGCAAGGTATCTTTTATAGACCTAGGATCGATCCCCGTCGGTGGACCCATTGGGCTATTTCTCGTTCCCGCCAGTGCTCCACAACTGGTGTAACATAGGCGTGGTATGTACTATTCTGTCTGTGGGATGTTGCATACAAAAGATCCCTTGTTGCTAATCGAAAAGAGTAGTCAATGAAGTGGCGACAGCGGTTTTTCTCTCTCAATATTTGTGTGGTCTTTAACCATATGTCTGACGCCATATAACCGTAAATAAAATGTGTTGAGTGCGTCGTTAAATAAAACATTTCCTTCCTTCTTTTATATACATTTTCAAAAAGACAGGATAGCACATACCACGGAAAATACCAGTCGTGGAACACTGGTTAAGACGGTACTAGTAGACGACGTCATGGGACGCTGCCGCTACAGGGTGGTTTTAATGTTATGAATGAATGAATGAATATATGAATATAACATAACATAACATATTTTTTATTAACAAAGAGACGAGGTACACATGGTCTTAAAGCAAACTTCTGAAAATATATGAATGAATGAACATATGAATTAGCGAATGGATGAATGAATGAATAAACGAATGGATGACATGTATATGATTTATCATTGGCTATTGGATGTCAAACATTTGATAATTCTGACACGCAACCTTCAGAGAAAACGTAACACGATACATTTTTCTATTAAGTTATCTTTTATATGCACTTCCCCACAAACGACAGCTATTTAAAAAGAGGTAGGAATGTTTGTTTATCGACACCTCAGCACATTTTAAAATATGGCTTTATGGTGTTTAACATATGGTTATTTCATGTTTAACATATAAAAAAGAAAGAAATGTTTTATTTAACAACGCACTCAACACATTGTATTTACGGTTATATGGCGTCAGACATATGGTTAAGGACCACAGAGATATTGAGAGAGGAAACCCGCTGTCGCCACTTCTTTTTCGATTAGCAGCAAGGGATCTTTTATATGCACCATCCCACAAACAGGGTAGTACATACCACGGCCTTTGATATGCCAGTCGTGGTGCACTGACTGGAACGAGAATTAGCCTAATGGGCCCACCGACGGGGATCGATCCCACACCAACCGCGCATCGAGCGAGCGCTGTACCACTGGGCTACATCTCGCCCCTGTTTAACATATAGTCGAGAGGAAGATGTTATATACTCTGTTCCGTAGACAGTCGTAGAGTACAGATTGGGACTGGATACACACGCAACCCCTCACCCCTAAAAACCCAACATACCCCCTAAACAAACCAACAAAGACCCAACAAAACAAAACCTAGAACAGAATACAATAGAATAGAATGGAATAGAATAGAATAGAATAGAATAGAATAGAATAGAATAGAATAGAATAGAATAGAATAGAATAGAATAGAATAGAATAGAATAGAATAGAATAGAATAGACGTTTAACGACAACCAGCACGAAACATACATCAGCTATTGGGTGTCAAACTATGGTAAAACAAGAACCCCCCCCCCCCCCCCAAAAAAAAAGAAGAAAAAAAAGAAGCAAAAAGCAAATAGAAAAATCCAAAAAAAAATACTAAAAAAAAACATCATACAAAAAACCAACCCAAAATACGACCCCAACCCCCCACCCCTATCCCCACCCATAGAGGGCAATCGATCGTACTACCTACGCACCTCAGGCGATGGCACTACTACTGGCGCTTAGAGCTTAGCAAGGGTCCTGCCCCTCTTGGATAAGATTCTTCCACTGTATGACCTGTACTCGAAACCAGTTAAAATCCACTGCACCATCAAAGTGCTCCAAATGACTAGCAGATGTGTATGTATTTGATAGAACGTTTACCCACATTAATTAGCGAGACACCACGCAGGTAAGTGACTCTCACCTGTGGAATAAAACCCATTATACAACCGTCGATTGTGGTTTTCCCATATTCAACATCGTGTTTTAATAACAACAACCTCACACTCCGGATAAACGTACAAACACAGACCAGGTCTGCGTTCAGCGACAGCGAGTAACGCGAACGTTCGCAAACTATTTGACTGGGTACCAATGTAGCCATTTTGATTTAACGAGAATTTACTTAGACAAGTTAGAATTTGACATAAACATAGTGGGCAGAATTTACGAAGCGTGTTTGTTTTAAACGCGGGCGTTCAAGCATTGTGAATATATGAAGTTACACGCGCTTCATAAATTCGGTCCGTTATATTACCGTTCTTTACTTTGAAGAATCAGAAAAGGGAAGCAACTCTTATTAAACATCATAATACAGACAACATACTGCAGGTATAACTATACCAAATAAAATTCCACAGGCGACCATCTTAACGTTTGTGCTTAAAACACTATATGCAATATATCAACCAAACTATGACCCATAAATATCAGTACTACAACCCCTACCTTAAAGTATTAACTGAAGAAAATGGTACCTTTCATGGCTCACTTTTAGTGTAACCAGATGTTTTTACAACACTCCTAGTTTCGCACACAATTTGAGTACTTTTTTCAGGTTCCCCATACATGTTCCAAGCACAAGGCTACTTGACAGTGGTACTAGATGAAATAAAATTGCATACATTTTAGCCCAGATGAAACTAGACTTTTTTTTTTTACAACCAACACACTCACACTTATAAACAATCACAGGACTTGTGGTGTTAACTTCTCTATCAAACGTTCGGTGCACCTCGAATTTTGACCCAGCCGGACATTATTTAGTATAGTGCTACCTGCAAGCAATGGCATTCAGTTCTAGTTTTCACACCATCATGGAGGGAGTTTGAACATTGCAAGACATACCAGTTCAATAACTCTGATTCCAATAAAGTAAACTAAGGAAAAGGGGCACTATTTTCAATAGACCTGTATTTCGCCATCAAGCAACTGACTGGCTATGATAGTGCTGTGATCACTGAAGCTAAAAAAACCCAGTCTAGCCAACATTTCTGGGCTCTATCTGGCTGGACTGAGCCAGGGTTTATTGCAAAAACACACATTCCAACGGGATGCAGGGCCAGTTTTAACAACCACGATACTACCTGGGGTTTTTTTTTTTTTTAAAGGGGGGTGGGGGGTAGGGGGGTGTTGTCGGGTGTGTGTGTGTGGGAGGGGGTCATATTTTATAGTACAGCTAACGTTTTGCCTGAACTCAGCCCAAAGTCTACTGTGGAGACATAACTGTGTTGTTTTTTTGCTTCTTTTAATATCTTCTGTTTCTTTGCTTGTCATTTAGCGAATGCTTTTCTTAAAATGTTTGGCTGAACACAACCCAACTTTTATTGCTGCAACACATATTCCTGTGTGACCAACTTCTACATTAGCGATACACCTTGTGCGTTTCATTTCATTGTTTTTAAAAAAAAATCATATCAGCTAACGTTTTCCTGCCATGTTTGCCTGAACGCAGTTCATGCTTATTGCAGCGGTACCACACATTCCTATGTATGGCCAACTTCTTCAATGGCGGTGCTACCTGTGGTTTTTTGTGAGCTCATTTATTCGGTAGAAATCTTTCTCGTAAAGAGATCGTGAACGTGATGCTGTTTTCCAGTTAATGATATCCACACTGACATTTATCTATCGCCACCTCGCGTAAACCGGCTTCACTACTTCACAACGCCGTCTCCAGATCTGAGGAGAGGCCTTGACGTTCTTTACACAGTGGAAACAGAGACGGAAAGAAAAGGAATGTGGGTTTAACGACAATAAAACGACTGCACATTTTGAACTATGGCCATTTGAGCTCTAGCATTTCGCTTTGTTTGTTTGTTTGTTTCTCTGTCTCTGTTTGTCTCTCTGTTTGTCTGTCTGTATGTCTGTCTGTCTGTCTCTCTCTCGTTGTCTGTCTCTGTCTCTCTCTCTGTCTGTCTCTGTCTCTCTCTGTCTGTCTGTCTCTCTCTCGCTCCCTGTCTGTCTCTGTCTGTCTGTGTCTCTCTCTCTCGCTGTCTGTCTGTGTGTCGCTCTCTCTCTGTGTCTGTCTCTGGCTCTCTCTCTGTCTGTCTGTCTGTCTGTCTGTCTGTCTGTCTGTCTGTCTGTCTGTCTGTCTCTCTCTCTCTCTCTCTCTCTCTCTCTCTCTCTCTCTCTCTCTCTCTCTCTCTCTCTCTCTCTCTCTCTCTCTCTCTCTTACACACTCACTCACTCACTCACTGGGTGCGTCTCTGTCTCTTCCAATTTCTCTCTCTCTCAGTCTCTGCCCCCTCTCTCTGCGTCTGTCTCTGTCTATATATATATATATATATATATATATATATATATATATATATATATATATATATATATATATATATATATATATATATATATATATATATGTATGTATGTATATGTATATATGTATATATGTATATATATATATATATATATATATATATGCAAGTGTGTCTGTCTGTCTCTATCTCAATAATCTGTCGACAGAGAGAGGAAACCAGCTACCGCGACTAGGACTACTCCTACAGAATAGCAGCAACGGATCTCTCATAATATGCAATATACTCCATATATTTCATACATGTAATAAAACAAATGGCGACATTCGACATTTTACCCTCGTATACCATGTGACATAATTGTAGGCATAGCCGCACGAAAATATTTTTCTGAAACCCAATACTTATAATTTGTCCTGAAGAGTACTTAATTCAACCAGTGACGTCACTGAAGCCGCCGAGCCATCATATCCTACTATCGTTCATTAAAGTTGGCCGTAAACAGAGAAGAAAGATAACGTCACTGACTTTAACTAACGCAGCTGTTTAAAATGATCATGAAACAGCTAGTGGTAACTAGCATCAGTCGATGAGATATTGTATATTTCAAGACACATAAAATAAACAGCAGTATTGACACATAATTCCCTCTACCATAGATGTAAGAAAACCTTTTGGGTGATGGAATGGCGATGTAAATATTCCTAGTGAATGCAATTTTCATTTATAATCCAATAGTATCCGGAAATAATATTTAAAAAGAAAAGAAACACAACAAGAAATAGAAATATAAATTAAGTATATGTAATATGTCATTAACGCAGAATAAACCATGGAATGGCGTCATACCTGATTACCATAGTCAACCTGTTCCATTTCCGATATACGCATATAGTTTTACAAAACTCGTCCAAATTGGGAAATATGGAAATTGCTTATTTCATATACTGTGCAAGATCACACTTACAAAGGTTATCGGAAAATGGATTAGCCACCTTTAAGGTGTATCCTAACCGGACGCGAGCGATGCGAGCGATCATTTTAGAAATCATTCACTTCAATTGCCATATCCTAACCGGTCGCGTGCGACGCGACATATTTAGGTTAGGTTATGGCGATTGACATCAATGATTTCTACAATAATCGCTCGCGTTCTGTTAGGATACAACTTTAGGATACAGCTTTATGGTTAATATACCAGTCATATACATACACGTATCTGAAAGTTTATTTTGACATGTGAACAGAAAAACAAGAGAAAGGAAGTTGCTCATTCACCCATTCTTTCATGCTTCTTCTTTGCCTGCTTTCGTTCATTTATTTGTTCATTTATTAAATCGTGTTTTGCAACCACACTCTTCTTTTACTTTCTGTTGTACCATTGATAATATTTTTGACCAGTGAAAACCCATTCAAGGCCTCTTTAAATTTTGATATACGATACATGCATTTATAAGAATACTTTGGAAGTAAGTGCGTGGAGATAAGATTTTCACACAAATCAGCGTGCACCTATTTGCGCCGACGAGGTAAACAGGTCTTCTTGGCCTTGTCACGCATCCCTAGCCTTTCGCCGCGCAGTTAAATAGTTCCCATGAATCGTGCTGATCTCCCGAGATTAAATTGGTATTGGAGTCCAATGTACTGAAATAAAACTTGTAGCTTGGCATAAACGTCAACGTGGTACTTTGCCAGACAGTAGCGTGCCAAAACAACACTCATCAAATATAGTGGAATGGATTCCAAATGTGAAGGAAACGAGAAACAAACTCTTGAATCAAACCAACAATGTCTAGACCAACATACCTGCGGTAGGAAGGTGTTGATTTATTTGTGGTCCCTCCCCTCCCCTCCTTCTGAATTTTAATTAATTATACCCACACTCGTCTGCCAGAAATTCCCCGAGATTAGAGAAACCGAAGCATACTCTGAATGCTCATCAAACTAAAACAGATGCACTGAAATGATATGAGATTTATATATCATAGTTTGTTTTAAAGTTTGTTTTATTTAATGACCCCACTAGAGCGCATTGATTAATTAATCATCGGCTATTGGATGTCAAACATTTGGTAATTCAGACTAGTAGTCATCAGAGGAAACCAGCTACATATTCCAATTAGCAGCGTGGGATCTTTTATATGCACTTTCCCACAGACAGAAAAGCACATACCACGGTGTTTGACCAGTTGTGATGCACTGGTTGGAAGAAAAAAACATGCAATCAGTTGAATGAATCAACCGAGGTGGTTCGATCCTGCGACACAAGCACCTCGGGCGAGCACTCGAGAGACTGAGCTAAATTTCTGCTCTATATGTATCACAGAGACAATTTCCTTATTTCGGCATACTTGGCAAGGGCGCCCACTGTGCCCAGTAAAGGAACTTATCCCAACCACCCTAGCCCTTCCACAAATATTACAACATGGAACGGAATTAGGTTTGTTAAGAGATCATCATGTATCAAATATTTCAAAATCGTCGCTAAACTTGTCTGAGGCTGAATTTTGTATGCACGTGTATGAACACATGCAGGTGTGCTGAGTTTTGTCGTTTCTGACTTTACACGCAATAAGTCAGCATGGAGTCTAAGGCTGCGTTCCACGTTGACGCGGCAATCTGAACACTAATGCTCGTTTTCCAGATAATCTCGCGCCGAAAACCAAGTCTCGCGATAAGCCGTTTCGTCTAGCCGCCAGGGGGCCGTGACGACCCCGACACATATCCTGACGTCGAACCCGTGCACGCGCTGGCACGAGCAAGGCTCCAAACACAAACATCAAGATAACCAATCCCAGGTCAGCTTATTAACCAGTATGCGCAAGAACTGATTTTATGATCCGATAAATTGCAAACAACTTTGAGAGATATCTTTCAAAGAGATACGGGTTTCTTTTTCTGGAGGCTCTGGTACACTTCTAACTCCCCCCCCCCCCCCCCCCCCCCCCCCAAACCCTGGCAAATATTCTCAGTTTGAAGTCCCTGAAATCAAACAGAGCGTTAAAGGTAGAATCACACCGTATTTGATGTAATAAATTACCCAACAAAATATGCCCATGGAGCAAGTGCATGTTTACACTTATTAAATCAGTCTGTGGTGGCAGTCTTCCTACAGACGGAAAAAAAGAAAGAAATGTTTTATTTAACGACGCACTCAACACATTTTATTTACGGTTATATGGCGTCAGACATATGGTTAAGGACCACACAGATTTTGTGAGGAAACCCGCTGCCGCCACTATATGGGCTACTCTTTCCGATTAGCAGCAAGGGATCTGTTATTTGCGCTTCCCACAGGCAGGATAGCACAAACCATAGCCTTTGTTGTGCAAGTGGTTTACACCTACCCATTGAGCCTTGCGGAGCACTCACTCAGGGTTCGGAGTCGGTATCTGGATTAAAAATCCCATGCCTCGACTGGAATCCGAACCCAGTATCTGCCAGCCTGTAGACCGATGGCTAAACCACTACGCCACCGAGGCCGGTTCCTACAGACGGAGTAAGGACGTTGAGTTCAATCTCGAGTGGGAGTCGTCTTGTAGATAAAACACCTGACAGTGATTCGTGGAAACAACCTTGTTAATACCCTTTTGACTCGACTTCGTGCAGAGATACGATTTTGATTAAGATAACAGGTTCTGTCGTTCATACATTTTGTTATGTACATCATTAATTGAATAATGGCTACGTAGACATACATCTGGACAGCATATTAAAGGGACATTCCTGAGTTTGTTGCATTGTAAGATGTTTCCGACTAATAAAATATTTCTACGATTAAGCTTACATATTAAATATATTTTCTTGTTTAGAATATCAGTGTCTGTATATTCAATGTGTTTCTGGTCGTCTTAATATTTGTAAGAAGCTCAAACTGGATTTTATCTGCAAATAATTTCCTAAAATTTTTTTTTTAGGAAATAAAATAAAATTTAATCTAGTACAAATATTATAACGATCACAAACACATTTAATATACAGCCACTAATATTTTATGCAGAAAAATATATTGTCTATGTAATTACAATCGTTAAAAAGTCTCTGTTCGATTACATCTTAAAAATTGCTGCAAACTTAGGAATGTCCCTTTAAAATAATTGTTTGTTCAACGATACCACAAGAGCACATTGATCTATTAAATCCACACGTTTTTTTATAGTTGACACGAAGTCTCAAGGCATTTTTCCATTAGATGCAAGGGATCTTTTTTTTATACACTTTCGCACTGAAAGAAAATACATACATGTTTTTGTTTTTGTTTTTTTAAAGCAGTCGTGGGATACTTGTTGAACGGATCCATCGATGACGCACATTTGACGCACGCACCTCAGACAAGCTACCTTGCTACTAACAGAAAAAATGTAGCGGGTAACCCGGTTTTCTTTCTATGACTATATGTCGAAATTACCATATGTTTGACACCCAATAGCCGATGAATAAATCAATGTGCTCTAGTGTTGTCGTTAAACAAAACAAACTCAGACGAGCACTCTACTGACTGAGCTAGATCCCGTCCTGTATTTGTAGTTGATGTTCGCTGTTTGTAGTGTTTATTAATCCGCTTGTGGCAGTGAGAGTCAGCTGAAGACGAAAATGCACGGAATCTGTGTGACCCTGCCTTTAGTAGGTCAACTACCGTGTAACCGTGCCTTTAACCGTGAAGGTCTATAACCGCAGAGCACAAGGTGTTTTAAATTTCCACTCGCTTGTCTTGCGGTGTTCACATCTGCTGTCTCTGTAGCGAGTCGTGGTCGCGGGTCATGGCGGGAGTTCCTGGTTCCACGAGTCGACAGCCATTGTCTGATTCTAACCAGCTGGCTGGACGACGGCAAACATTCTGTCAAAAACAGTATATGTGTATGTGTTGCCTGGTTTCCGTAAAATATGTAACAGGTCACCAACCGAGGCATAGGAAAGACGTTAGGCAAAGCTGTGATTGCTTCCATGATCCACTATCAGGTGCTCGTCTGCTAGTAGATCCTAAACAGGATGTTTCAATCCCTGCACTGCCTGTAGGAGGACTGCCAATCACAAGACTAGCTTAGAAAACGAAACCTGCACATGATAGAGCTCAATGCAATATAATATATATATATATATATATATATATATATATATATATATATATATATATATATATATATATATATATAGGTATCGTGACATTGACTCATGAATCACTATAAAAAAAAGTGATAATATCAGATGTTCGCAAAAGATGAGCATATCCTGTCCCATCGGTGACACAGCCTATAACCATGAAGAACTTTATTTTGTTTAACGACACCACTATACTAGAGCACATTGATTTATCATTCATCGGCTATTGTATGTCAAACATTTGGTAATTTCGACAGTAAGTCTTAGAGACAAAACCCGCTACATTTGTTTTTCATTGATAGTAAGGGATATTTTATTAGCACCATCCCACAGTCAGGATAGTACATACCACGGCCTTTGATATACCAGTAGTGGTGCACTGGCTGGAACGAGACCTACAACCATCAAGACCATAACTGAAATGTACATGATTTTCACGAAAAAGATGAATAGGCATGTACACGGTCAAAATAGGGTTTTACTCAGTGATGTGTTATATCGTGAAATGTCCTTTGAGATTCTGCCATAAAACTTTCAAAAGGGGAAACCCAGATATGTATTATCATACACAAACTACATTAAATTTTATAGCTGAGGCTAAGAAGGATTTATTTCAAGATGCTGTTCAGAATAACAAACCTTCAAATTTCTTGTGGAATCATTTCAAAACATTATCTGGAAAACGATCAGGGTTACTTATGCCTTCAGAGTTAAAAATAAATGACAGTTTGGTTACTAATGCAAGTGACATTATACAAACTTTAAATGAGCATTTCATTAACATCTCACAGACTATTGACACAAAACCTTTTACTCTCGAAAATCACACTATACTTCAGGATTATCTTAGAAACAAAATAGTAAATAACATGCCATTTAAAATACCACATATCTGTCTACACGATGTGATAAATTATATAACAACATTAGACTCATCAAAGGCAACCGGTTTAGACGGCACTGGGCCTGGAATATTGAAGCTTAGTAATCACACACTAGCTCCACTCATCGTACACATAATCAACTTCAGTATTGCTGATGGAACCTTCCCATGTGCATTAAAAATTGCTAGAGTCACTCCAATATATAAAAGGGGTGATAAAGACAAAGCAGAAAATTACAGACCTATCTCGATTTTACCAACTATAACAACAATATTTGAGAGGCATATCTCAAATCATCTATATAAATACTTGACTAAATATAACCTCCTACATGATGCTCAGTCTGGTTTCCGTGAAAAACACTCATGCCAGACTGCATTGGTACACCTAATTGATCAGTGGATCTTGTCTATCGATAATGATAACATGGTAGGAACCATTTTCCTAGATTTAAAGAAAGCCTTCGATCTTGTAGATCATTCTATACTTCTTTATAAACTGAAGCTTCTAAATTTTTCTGATCAAAGTCTCAAATGGTTTACTTCCTATCTACAAAATCGTCAGCAGATTGTCAAAGTTGGGAACTTACAATCCTCATCACAGCAAGTACTGACCGGTGTCCCCCAAGGCTCAATTCTCGGTCCACTACTATTTATTATCTACATAAACGATATGCCCTTGTATGCCAAACACTGCCATATAGTTAAATTTGCAGGTGGATTTATTGGGCATTCAAAAGTGGTGCACAAATAACAATATGGCTCTTATTCTTCAGAAAACAACTTGTATGTTAGTAAGTACAACATACAAAATAGCCAGGCAGCACTCAATACAAATTACACTAAACAATGAAAAACTTAATGCAGTAAAATCGCAAAAGGTACTTGGTGTTTATATAGACGAGTCACTGACCTGGACAGTACACATTAGAAAAGTGATTTCAAAATTGGCCTCGACTATCTCACTTCTCAGGAGACTTAATATATACTTAAATCAAGCTGCCAAAACAGTTTTCTATAATGCATACGTTGTTCCAATTCTCGACTTTGCTGCTACTGTTTGGGGACACTGTGTTAAGGAACAAGTGGTTTAAATTCTAAAAATGCAAAAACGTGCAATGAGAATAATTTTAAACAAACCATTAATAACTCCATCTAAAGACATGTTCAGGGAACTAAATAGTTTACCTTTCCCTGACAGAATAAAATACCACATCGGCATAATGGTATATAAAGCACTAAATGGCTTCTCCCCAGAATACATTACATCTCGCCTTACCCCAATATCTGAAACCTGTAATTATAACCTAAGATCCTCTAACAAAAACAAACTTCAGCTACCAAGGCCTCATACTGAAGTATATAAAAAAATCCTTCAGTTACTCAGGTGTTCAGATATGGAATACAATACCCCTTGATATTAGACACCAGACCGGCCTCGGTGGCGTCGTGGCAGGCCATCGGTCTACAGGCTGGTAGGTACTGGGTTCGGATCCCAGTCGAGGCATGGGATTTTTAATCGAGATACCGACTCCAAACCCTGAGTGAGTGCTCCGCAAGGCTCAATGGGTAGGTGTAAACCACTTGAACCGACCAGTGATCCATAACTGGTTCAACAAAGGCCATGGTTTGTGCTATCCTGCCTGTGGGAAGCGCAAATAAAAGATCCCTTGCTGCCTGTCGTAAAAAGAGTAGCCTATGTGGCGACAGCGGGTTTCCTCTAAAAACAGTGTCAGAATGACCATATGTTTGACGTCCAATAGCCGATGATAAGATAAAAAATCAATGTGCTCTAGCGGCGTCGTTAAATAAAACAAACTTTACTTTTCTTTAGACACCAGAAGTCAGTTGCGAACTTTAAATCCAGCCTGAAACAATATCTCATGAATGTTTATTTGGCTGATTAATTTTTATTCTATATAATAATTACGTTTTGAGACTTTAGTGTCAATATTACACAACTAACAGATGTCTGTTAAATGTAAGATTTCTCTAGTCAATATGTATGTATGCATTATTATAACAATATAGTACTTGTGCTAAACCTGTCACCCTCATTAAATAAAGTTATTATTATAATTATTATTATTATTATTATTATTATTATTATAACTGAATCATAACTGCATTCGTCTCTTACTCCGTGAATAAAACGATCCCCTTCCTAACTCCTGTAGTAAAATGTGTATGCCCTACACGCTCACACAATAATCTCATGTACGACATAAACACAACACAAAAGACACGTGTTGATACGGATATGTTTAATACGCGTTCTGCAACATTCAGCAATACCGACGCCACACACACATACACGCTGCAACAGCTGCTTGGTGTGTTGTGTTCGAGTGCACGAGAAACACGTGTTCCCGTAAGTAGTGCGATAGATAAAGGCCATGTGTTAAGACACTACCAGTCGATAAGGTGAAGCCCCGGATTAAGTTGCACCATGTGCAATAACACCGTCTCGACAATTATTAGTACAATCGGGGCGATGCGCAAGTTTATCGTAACTCAAAGACAGATCCGTGTCTATATAACATGGCATTGAGGATTTTTTGTTTTGTAATCAGTAACGTATTGCAGAAACCGTATGGCTGTAGACATTGATTTCATGTTAAATATAACCGCTGCAGTACCTGGTGTTTATGTTCAGTCTTTTCCTGATGATGTCTCTCATAGTTCAGTATAGAGTGGCGCATTACAATTTTTTAAATTTATGATGCTTGTATTTATATATTAAATTTCATTATTCTGTAATGAGGTGAGACTTTAATAAACTGTCTGTCTATTAATAGTATATTAACGAAACATTGAGAAAATTCAGTGGTTGAGACAGAGACTTTGATTTCATATTATGTATTAAAATGTGTAATTTCCGAATAGCGTACGAGATTGGGGGGGGGGGGGGGGGGAGGCAAGGGAGCTGCGCAGTGCTGACTCAAATCGTCAAATTCCGATAAGAACAATAAAGAGATTCGGGCAAAATGAGCTGAAACATTTTCACCATGTATTGCCATCATTCTACCCACAATATTAAGTTGTAATCCATGAACGACATACAGTGAATCGTTTGCAACTCTATATTGCTGTTAGGTAGGAATACTAATGCGAATTAATGTTGTTATGCAGATTCGGGCATTTTCCTTTAATTAGGTAAAACATCTGTCTGCGTCTCCCCCTCCCCCCCAAAAAGGGAGCCCATAGGCCTGTATAATTTCCTGTCTGCGATTAATTCCTACAAGTATAAACATCTTCGTGCACTTACTAATATCGGTATATCCCCCCCCCCCCCCCAAAAAAAAAAAAAAAAAAAAAAAAAAAAAAAAAAAACCCAGAAAAACCCACACATCCCCACCCCACACAAAACCACACATAAGCGTACTGGTAAAAAGACATACACCAGTGCCGTACCTAGGATTTTTTGTTGGGGGGGGGGGGGGGGGGCAACTGAGTAGTTAATAGTCTAAAAGTCCTTAGAGGTTAAGAAGAGAATTTTCTTTAAGTTTCTATAATGCTTTCCGGATTTAGCCCCCCCCCCCCCACCCCCACCCCGCAAGCTACGGCCCTGTACCCATTAACAGCAAATTCCGTGTATAATATTAAAAACAGAAATATATATCCTATAACTACTTATGTATTTGCTTGAAGTCTACAAATGAAGTATCTCCGAATAATCGTTAATTTAAACGTAGTACTAAAGCATTTATAAACAAAACCATTCTCGCCCATTTCAAGTAAATTATTACTACATACGGAAACCTTTAAACACAGATAAAACTTACTAATCGCATGTATAAAGTCATTATGGAAATTACCAGATATTAAACTTGACATTGATGTAAGCGATGTGCCATGAGAAGAGTACAACCTGGGTTAGAGAATGCGACGTCACGTGACTCTGTGAACACGATAACTGTATCGGGATTGGCTAGTTATCTAATTATCCACTTAGTGAGTAATGACGCATTTCCTCACGATGGCCTGGTCGTCTCCGCCCTAATTGGACGATAAAGCGCAGGTCACATGGACATCAAACGATTTAATACGTACGACGTTATGTCATCTGTGTAATGTCAAAGCCATTGTGATACTTAAAGGGAGTTTCTCCTGTTTGTAGACATTAACATCGACAGTGAATTAATTTTACTCACGTTTATGGTGGCATGGAACTGCCATCGACATAACGACATAATTAAGATGGCGTTATGTGAATGTAACGATATAATTAAGCCAACATAATATAAAAATAATAAAATTTCCGTTACATTCATTACAATTTACGTTATCCAATGTCTATGAGTCGTGTTATGGAGCGACAGAAAAATATAAAATGTGTGATACTAATAAAATAACAGCAAAACGTTGACATTTTGGTGGAGTGTGATCATCTCAAGCCGACGAGAAATGATATATTTGGCAACAGAAATGTTTTGGAATCTTTTAAATTCCATCCAGAATTGTAAAGTTTTTTTAAATACTTTGACTTCTATACAAAGTTTTAAAACATACTTACCTTGATTTTATGTATTGTATTATACTTTTCACCCACAGCTCCTTACACTGTGGTTTTACATAAATATATATAAATAGTATTTTCATATACTTACCATGTGTGACACCCAATAGCCGATGTGTATTTTTGTGCTGGGGTGTCGTTAAACATTCATTAATTCATTCATCCCATCATATTTTATTACGCCGCCAAAGATTTTTATGTCAACATAGACATATCTATATTTTATAGTTTATAGTTTTATTTATTGTAAACACAATACTTTTTAAATATTTCTTATAGTCTTATAATAGTTCTAAAATCTCTCATAACTCCATAGGAGTCATTTGTGTACTTTTACTGCTGTATTAGTGTGTTATTACTGTTGAACTCTTGGTTTTATTTTAATCTGTACACAAGGTGAGACGTAAATAATGAATTTACCTGTCTATAAAATGGGGATACGGACATTTGCCCCCCCCCCCAGGACATTTGCCCCCCAGTCCAAAAATGGATAGGTGGACATTTGCCCCCCAGTCGAAATGATGGCTAGGACATTTGCCCCCCAGTAGAAATGTTGGCTAGGACATTTGCCCCCCAGTAGAAATGTTGGCTAGAACATTTGCCCCCCAGTTGATATCTACTATATTGATAAAATGAAACAAAAACACTAAATATTGTGAACAACTTTATTTTCATTTTGAGCACATGTTGAAAAAGCACATTAGAAAGCACATGGGTATGGGTTAGGAGTTAGGGGTTAGGGTTAGGGGTTAGCGGTTAGGGGTTAGGGGTTAATGGGTATGGGTATGGGTTAGGGGTTAGGGTTAGGGGTTAGCGGGGTTAAGGGTTAGGGTTAGGGTTAATTAAGAACTTAGTAAACACAGTAATTTAAGTTGTTAATTAAACCAATTTTTCTACTGGGGGGCAAATATCCTAGCCAACATTTCTACTGGGGGGCAAATATCCTAGCCAACATTTCTACTGGGGGACAAATGTCCTAGCCAACATTTCTACTGGGGGGCAAATGTCCTAGCCATCATTTCGACTGGGGGGGGGGGGGGGCAAATGTCCACCTATCCATTTTTGGACTGGGGGGCAAATGTCCTGGGGGGGCAAATGTCCTGGTTTCATAAAATGTGGTAGGAAAAAGGAGAGGTGTGTTTTGGAGCATGACCTCCATGATAACCCACCCCACCCTAACCCACCCCCGACTACGTCAGTGACCACACAGTGTTTCCGTGGTCTGACCATAACGTTGGTCTTTGTCTTTTAAGATATTTGTGGTGTGTGACGTTGATATGCGTTATTGTGTGTTTCATGAACGACACTAATTCACAGCTGTGTTCTAGTTACAATTTTAAAATTGTTGTAGTAATGTTGATCATCGTTTACTTTTGTTTGACAATACATAATCGATGTGTCTTTTTGTTGGGGTTAAATATTCATTCGTTCGTTCGTTCTTTCGTCCGACCGTTCGTCCTTCCGTCCATCCGTCCGTCCCTCCCCATATCCACCCATCCATCCATCCGTCCATCCGTCCGCCCGTCCGTCCATCCATCCATCCATACTTTCATTCATTCATTCATTCATTCATTCATCATTCATCCATCCATCCATCCATCCATTCATTCATTCTTTCATTCATTCATTTATTCATTCATATCCTCTCTCAAACATTTTCAATAGACGTATTCTTACCTCCTTCATTCCAACAGATTCTAAACCTTCATCAGAAACCGAAACCGACCAAAGATGACCCATTATATTAATAGCCATGACATGATTAGAACATCATCAAAAACATGACTGTACGTAAGTCATCCCGTTATAAAACAGGGCCTACAGTTATTTTTGTGCATCATCCCACATCTGGTGTAACAAAGGCCGTGGTATGTACTATGCTGTTTGCGTGATGGTGCTACAAAAGATCCTTTGCTGCTAATCGCCCATGAAGTGGCTACAGCGGGTTTTCTCTCTCAAATTCTGTGTGGTCATTAACCATATGTCAGACGCCATATAACCGTAAATAAAATGTGTTGAGTGCGTCGTTAAATAAAACATTTCCTTCCTTCCTTCCTTCTTGTGCAGCATCGTATTTTTAGAAATATATTTAATAATATCAGGTTCGAATTTATGAAGGGTCCCAGGAGGCCAGGCTCCGTATTCATAAACGTACTTAAGTCAATGTATGATACCTAAATACATACTTAAAGTACATAGATAAGTATCATACAATGACTTAAGTATGTTTATGAATATGGAGCCAGATCACTATGTTTTTATGGTTTGGGTACGAAAACGCATCATCTTGTTAGTTGAAACCTGCAAATTACAGTATATTAATATTGCACCTACATGTACGTCATTCCCTATTCGTTAAAAAACTGGATCTTTAAATGAATAGGCTAAACTTAAATCTATTGAAAAACAAACCGAATTTTTAACGAATACTGTAACATAATATATATGTAGGCCCATCTCTCAGACATACACAAATCAAAAGCTTTTGCTTATTTACCTCCGTCTGAAAATGAATACACAAACAGGAATACACTTATGTAACTTAAGATTTTACTCAACTGATAAAAACTGCGCAGTATGTTTTGTTTGAAAAATCTTACCTTGAAATTTAGCTTGTCTCGTCCACACTGACAGTAAAATCCAGACGAGCTGACACAAGACACCAATAACGCAATCCATCTTACCATCTTAACATAACAGTGTTGACTTTTAACTGTTTTTCAAGTCGTCTCTAAATCCCGAGTGTAGCGGAAATACCTCGCATGTGTGTACAGTGGTTGACGAAAACACTGGCCAATGATGAAGTGCCGCTACAAAAACCACCGAGCGCTCACCGAGGAAATATTTGATACCAAACTCCGCTCACTGTTAGTTCACTTAGAGATCGAGTGCGAAAATAGGCCATGTTCCACGTACGTAGTCGGCGAGGTCTTTAAATATGTTGGTATTCTTGTGTTACACTTTATAAATAAGCAGATGCAATATAGCGGCGCGTGGGGCTAAGGAGGTGCCGTCACGACTTTAGGGGCATTGATGGAACCTAATTTTGTAAATATGTATTTATTATAATTTGCTGTTTTCATTATAACGCTTATAACCATAAGTTGTAAACAATAAAGAACAAGGACTTGAACTTGTTTTCAAATTTTAATACAATCGATTAGAAGGAAGGAAATGTTTTATTTAAAGACGCACTCAAAAACTTTTATTTTACGGGTATATGGCGTCGGACATATGGCTAAGAACCACACAGATATTGAGGAAGGAAACCCGCTGTCGCCACTTCATGGGCTACTCTTTTTTTCGACTAGCAGCAAGGGATCTTTTATATGCACCCTTCCATAGATAGGATAGCACATTCCACGGCCTTTGATGTACCAGTTGTGGTGCACTGGCTGGAACAATCGATTGAAAAGATCACAAAAGCACACCCCCGCTACCCCTTGTTGGACAGACTTGCTGGGGAAATCAGAGGACATGTCAAAGACCATAAGTGCACGACACAGAGAGGGATGGGTCAACCCCTCCCCCCAGAGTTGGAGTAAATCTTCGCAATCGGGGAAAAACGATGGAAAAGTTCGAGCCAAATGACCTTCACTAAAACGTTTCCTTATTCAGGCATTTTTGATTAAGTGGGGCACAAATCAACCTGTCCCCTACACAGATTTGAACCCGTACGCCTATGCCCAAGATGGACTACCTTGAACCTTTAATGGATGTAGGTACGTATCAAATGGCTGACTGACTGATTGCTTAGGCGATTGGAAAACATCCTTCTGCTACATAGACTACTCTAATTAACAAATCAGTGTGTGTACGTATGTATGTATGTGTGTGTGTGTGTGTGTGTGTGTGTGTTTGTTGTGTGTATGTGTGTGTGTGTGTGTGTGTGTGTTTGTTTGTGTATATATGTGTGTGTGTGTTTGTGTATGTAGTGTGTGTGTGTTTGTGTGTGTAGTGTAGTGTGGTGTGGTGTGTGTGTGTGTGTGTGTGTGATTATGTGTGTTTGTGTATGCGTGTGCGTGTATGTGTGGTGGTGGTAGTGGTTGTGTGTGTGTGTAGCGTGTGTGTGTGTGTGGCGTGTGTGTGTTTGACGTGTGTGTGTGTGTGTGGCGTGTGTGTGTTTGACGTGTGGCGTGTGTGTGGTGTGTGTGGCGTGTGTGTGTGTATGTGTCACTGTGTGTTTGTGTATGTATGTGCGTGTATGTGTGGTGGTGATGGTGGCGTGTGTGTGGTTGTGTGTGGCGTGTGTGTGTGGTGTGGTGTGTTTGTAGTGATTTTGTTATAAATACTTTTACTCATTCAGACAGGGTAACACATACCACGGCCCCTCAGTCGAAGAAAACTGATCGACTAAGAACAGTCCGACTCTGAGATGCGGTCCAACCACTGAGAGTGGACATATGTCGATTAGTGGAGGGATGTGAATCGTGAAGAGTGGTATCGTAAGAACAGTGACTACGATATAACTGAAGACATATGTCGTGGTACTATAAGAAGAGTGGTATGCTTGACTAAGAACAGTCCGACTCTGAGATGCGATCCAACCACTGAGAGTGGACAGATGTCGATTAGTGGAAGGATGTGGTTCGTGTTGCTACTATAAGAATAGTGGTATGCTTGTGGAAACAAAACAATGGAACACATGATATTGTCGACTAAGTTAATTCACTACCGGCATAGCAATGTTTACATACCATACAGTTATGGCATATGGGATTAAATACCAGTAAAGTGAGACTCTGTTGACTTCCTGTCACGATGGGGACGGGATTCAGCTTAGCCTGTTTAGCGCTCGCATGAGGTGCTTGCGTCGCAGAATCGAACCACCTAAGTAGATCCGTTCAACTGATTGGGTTTTTCTCATTCCAACTATTGCAACACAACTAGTCAAAAGTCGTGGTATGTCGTTTACTATCTGTGGGAAAGTGCATATAAAAGATCTCTTGCTACATTAAGAAAATGTAGCAGGTTTCCTCTGTTGACTATGAGTCAGAATTACCAGATATTTGACATCCAATAGCCGACGATTAATAAATCAATGTGCTCCAGTGGTGTCGTTAAACAAAACAAACTGTACGAGGGTTCTGGTAGCTGCTGCGATTTGCTGTTACCTTTTATGTGGTTCTTGTTTATTCACACTACTACATTTACGTCTAATTAAGGTTAACCTCATACATGTCAATTCATTTCATAAACATTTCCCATTAAGGTTCAAGCACGCTGTCTGGGGCACTAATATGACTTATCGTGGATGTGTGTTCCATCGCGGAGCACTCACACGTGATTGAACAGATACTGGAATAATATGAACCTGTCGGCCACGGACTGGCTCCTGGTCTCGACACCGCGCCGGTAAGACTGGTTTCGGTACAAGTATATCGCGGAAGCAGATATTTCAAAGAGTACTAGTCCAGTAAAAGACTGACTGATGTCTCCGTTTATAACCTGATCGTGTCTAGACGACACCTAGAGAAATACATTCATCAACACTGATGTTACCAGCTGATACATGAATGATTTTAAAAATATATATTATACACTACTACTGCCACTACCACTACCATTACTACGATGATGACGACAGCGACAATGACGACGACCACCACCACTACTACTACTATTACTACTACTACTAGTACTAGTACTACTACTACTACTACTACTACTACTACTACTACTACTACTACTACTACTACTACTTCTACTACTACAACCAATAGTAATTATATTGCCAATAATAAATAAATAAATAAATAAATAATGAATGAATGAATGAATGAATGAATGAATGAATGAATGAATGAATGAATGAATGAATGAATGAATAAATAAATACGAAAGCCATAGCATTACCCACAGAGTTGTTATTTGGGAATACCTGTTGCGATAAAATGTATCAATCTACAGGCCCGTAGCCAGGATTTTGAGAGGAGGGTCGTTTAGGCTTATGGTGAGTCAATTTTGCGTTGACGAATATTGTAAAAAAAAAGTCACCGATAAGGGGTCGGGGGGGGGGGGGGGGGGGGGGGGGGGGGAGGGGGGGGGGGGGGGGGGATTGGGGAGGGGGTGGAGGGGGGTCGACAGGCCTAAACAGGCCTAAAATATACCAAAACAGTAAAAAAAACGTATGACAGAAGCTGTACATAACGATTACGAAGCTACCATTATCATATTCAATACTGCACCTCTGCACAAGACTAATTCAAGAAGAAGTTATGATAGTCGTGGGGTTATGTGCCATGACTCACTGTCAGATAATTTGTCTAAAGAGGACATCTAATCTTGACCTCGGTATATGGCTCCAACTCCGGCTGTAGGTTTTTTTCTCTCACTTTACAGGTAAACATTCTATATCTAAGCTATACCCCGCCTTTGTACAAGACAGAGTTCAAGGAATAATTTTGAAATATACCTAACATCGTCAAACAATCTGTCTGAGATATTTTACATTATTATAACGCACTCAAGATGCTTCTCCCTATTTCCAGTCAAAGAATTCTATACTTGTGAAACGAAGGGTGAATTCAACAAACGACAATGCTGAAGGAAATGCTACTAATTATGACATCATCACTATGACGTAAGACCGAATAACCGTGCGTGTAGTGACAGACACAGACATCAACTGCTGATGTGTTTAGTGACGAGGTTATGAAAACACGTGCTACACCCCGCGTGTACTGCCAGACTCTCACAGATTAGCTAACACTAAATGCTTGAACTGTGTCTAATCAACATTCCCGGAGAGTGTAGTTGATCGTACAGATCGCTATCATGAACTGCTCGACTTCGTAACAGACATTACCAGACAACTGGCCATTAGTCCGACGTCAGGGGTCGAAACATATACCAGTCCGCTTATCCGAAAATAGTGCCCTTTGAACCGCAATAGTAAAACGTGACTATTGCAATTGAACATGGAATAGTTAAATACGTGCGTGGTGTTTCCCTTTATGCTTGTTCGGCTTCTACAGTTGTCTCGCCCAGTATATAATTAATATTGTTTCTTTCGTTTGACGGAACGAATTAGAAAGTAACTATTTTCTTCTTGGTCGAAGTACATAAAGTTGGTAATTTGCATAAGTGTTTGGTAGGGGGCGCTGTTAGTGCACTATATAAGGAGGTGGCAATGTGTTTTTTATCATCTCGGTTGTGGTGCACGCAATTTACACTGTTTTGAAAGTATCTCGCATTAATTGTGCGTTGTTTTTTTATAGGTTGGCGAACCGTGAGAATACGTTTTTGAAGGTGAACAGCCACTGGAGGGGTAACGGCCCATTATAATTCGTTTAGAGGTTTACGTTGTAAGAGTGGTTTTTAGACTGTTGAGTGTTTTATTATGGAATAAACTGTGGTACATCTGTATGTGCGCCACACAGTATGCCATTTACTAGTCGTTTTGTTTTATGTACAGAGGGGGGTGAAGGAGAATGTTACTACAGTGAAACCTTTCAAAACCGGGCCCTCTGTAAACTGGAACTCCCTCTAAACCGGACGTTTTTCGCGGCCCCTTTTTAAATATATGTACAGAAGAGAACCTTTCTAAACCGGATACCTCTTAAACCCGGACGTTTTACTTAGTCAAGAGGGTGTCTGGTTTTGAGGAGTTCCACTGTATTGGTATTATATTAAGTTTGTTCTAGAGTTACCGGTACCAGTATCTATAAATCAATAGTACAATTTCAGACGAAAGAGTACTCTTTAAAAAAAAAAAAACCCACTACCTTTCCTTTGCACGCCCATCCCGGACTTAAAGGGACATTCCTGAGTTTGCTGCAATTTTTAAGATGTTATCGACTAACAGACTTTTTAACGATTGTAATTATATATCAAATATATTTTCCTGCATAACATATTAGTGGCAGTATATTAAACGTATTTCTGGTCGTTCTAATATTTGTACTAGCGTAAATTTCATTTTATTTCCTAAAATAATTTTGTTCGTACGTACGAAATTATTTGAAGACAAAATCCAGTTTGGGCTTCTTACAAATATTAAGACGACCAGAAACACATTGAATATATAGACATTGATATTCTAAAGCAGAAAATTTATTTAATATGTAAGTTTAATCGAAGAAATATCTTATTAGTCGGAAACATCTTACAATGCAGCAAACTCAGGAATGTCCCTTTAAAAAAAGTCACTACCATTCCTTTGCAACAGTGTTTAGAAATGGGAATGGAAACTCTTTTAACGCGCGTATATCCACTGAAGGTTCAGGCACGCCCATCCCGGACCTAACCTCTGACTTCGCCAGTGGCCAATACCGGAACGGGATTTAGAAATGTAAATTTCGACTGCTGGACATCTCTACAAATAGACTAGTATCTGACATCTGTGTAGACCGATACCTACTGTGTTAGTGTCAGTCTAGTATCTTCGTAGTCATTAGTCTCGATTAGCCGGGAACACAAACAAAAAAGGCTAGGAGTGTACATGCTGACCACCAATACCCGCTATCTGTTTATAGACTGATATCCACGGCCTTAGCTTCAGTCAAGTATCTGGTCATTGTCAGTCTCGATTAGTTCCCAACCTAAAAGATTAGTGAAGAAGATCTGTGTCTGCGAGGCTGTTAAATAATGAAGGTACTGAAGGAATCACCACTTTGCGCTTTGTCCGATCGTTACAAAAATCCCACTAACCACCTTTTCCCGGTCTAGTTTGTTTGTTTTCGTTAACGACACCACTAGAGCACATTGATTAATAATTAATCATCAGCTAGTGGATGTCAAACATTTGGTAATTCTGACGCGTAGTCATCAGAGGAAACCCGCTACATTTTTCCATTAGTAG
Organism: Gigantopelta aegis; assembly: GCF_016097555.1. NCBI lineage: Eukaryota > Metazoa > Mollusca > Gastropoda > Neomphalida > Peltospiridae > Gigantopelta > Gigantopelta aegis. Next base: position 14,886,995 of record NC_054707.1, read on the forward strand.
CAAGGAATCTTTTACATGTATTTTCCCTCAGACAGAAAAGCACATACCACGGCCTTTGACGAGTTGTGGTGCACTGGTTGGAACGAGAAAAACCAATTAGTTTAATGGATCCGCCGATGTGGTTCGATCATTATCGCAGTGGGTAGAGCCCTTGCCTGACGTGCATCGACCGAAAGATCGAATCCCCGCAGAAGATCAATTTTCTGATTGTTTGTTGTTGTTTTTTGCACTTACAAGACCCTCTCCAGGACAAACATCATAACAATAACAACATTGACCACTACAATGATTATTAAGAATATAAACATTCATAACAAAGCCCATTGGTATATTTCTCGTTACAGTCAGTGAACCACGACTGGTCTATCAAAGGCCGTGGTATGTGCTATCCTATCTGTGGGATGCTGTATATAAAACATCCCTTACTATTAATGGAAAAATGTAGCGGGATTCCTCTCTAAGGTTATATGTTAAAATTACACGATGTTTGGCATCCAATAGTGGATGATTAATAAATCAATGTGCTTTAGTGGTGTCGCTAAACGAAACAAACTTTAACTTTTTGTTTGTGTGAAAGTATATATAAAACTCCCCTTACTGCCGTGTAGTTGGACTAGCCTGTGTGTTTTTCGCCATGGTTCAGTTGAGACATTTTACCATGGGTGTTGGAAAATACCAGCAACTTGAGCGGCCAGTGATATGCTAATTCGATTTCCAGCAAGAGGTGTATTATTTTAAAAGTTAGAGGTAGTGACAACGCCCATACATAACCTGTTCGCACGTTTCTTGAAAACACTGACGGATCAGTAATAAGCACTTCAAGCATTTTCTCGTTCCAGCCAGTGCACCACGACTGGTATATCAAAGGCCGTGGTATGTACTACCCTGTCTGTGGGATGGTGCATATAAAAGATCCCTTGCTGCTAATCGAAAAGTAACCCATGAAGTGGCGACAGCGGGTTTCCTCTCTCAGTATCTGTGTGGTCCTTAATCATATGTCTGACGCCATATAACTGTAAATAAAATGTGTTGAGTGCGTCGTTAAATAAAACATTTCCATCCTTCTTTCCTTATGGCAGCATGCACATCACAGCAAACCAAAACATCTTTCATACACGTCTTGAGCCCAACGTATGCGACAAGTACACTGGCAGTGGTTAGAGCAGCTGGGTTTTATGTGATAAGGGACCGGCCTCGGTGGCGTCGTGGTAGGCCATCGGTCTACAGGCTGGTAGGTACTGGGTTCGGATCCTAGTCGAGACATGGGATTTTTAATCCAGATACCGACTCCAGACCCTGAGTGAGTGCTCCGCAAGGCTCAATGGGTAGGTGTAAACCACTTGCACCGACCAGTGATCCATAACTGGTTCAACAAAGGCCATGGTTTGTGTTATCCTGCCTGTGGGAAGCGCAAATAAAAGATCCCTTGCTGCTAATCGGAAGAGTAGCCCATGTAGTGGCGACAGCGGGTTTCTCTCTCAAAATCTGTGTGGTCCTTAACCATATGTCTGACGCCATATAACCGTAAATAAAATGTGTTGAGTGCGTCGTTAAATAAAACATTTCTTTCTTTCTTTATTTGATAAGGTGAGAAACACACAAAACAACCGACCTTCTATCAAACAACACACACTATTAAATAAATGTACCGTTAATGTAATGGAAGCCAAGATCGTGATTTGTTTTCCCTAAATAAGGCTAACCTCCTGAACTCGACTGTTGTTGTTTAGATGATGTTTGAGATAAATGGTCGATAACTCTCGGTGATCACCTTCAGCTATTCCCCTTACTAACCAATCTTTCACGACCGGTATAGCATTCTTTTACCGGCCTCGGTGTTGCAATGGTTAAGCCATCTGACTACAGGCTGGTAGATACAGGGTTCGCAGCCCGGTACCGGCTCCAACCCAGAGAGAGTTCTTAAGGCCACTACAACATATTCTCTCTCACTAACCAACTAACAACTAACCCACATTCCTGGACAGACATCCCAGATAGCTGATGTGTGTGCCCAGGACAGCTTGCTTGAACCTTAATTGGATATTTACATAATAGGTTGAAATGAAATGAAAGCATTCTTTTGACATAAAGGAGTAGCCTATGTGGAAAGTAGGGAGGGACAATGTGTCCGTTTCTTTAAGAGTAAAACGAAGAGAATGCTATTCAAAGAACCCTAAAACTTCATATTTCTGCATTGCTTTTACTAACCTCTTTTAATTCTTCTACGTTTATTCTCCAGGTCTTGAAACCAAATATTCAGTTTTAAGTACAACACGCGCTTACCTGAAGATTAGTAGCGGCGATCAAACAGATCAATACCAGCAATAATTGTTCGTGGTACATGTAGCAAGAGAAATAACAATTAAGAAGTCGGACAATGGTAATAATTCGATTTTTTGTACCACGACCATCTGTTGCTGATATTGATTGCGACATGAACTCAACCCATGAACATGGACACTAAGTTTGGAATATTCTACAAATCTGTAGCACATTTGGATGAAGTTACAATAGAGTGAAGTATATTTAAAATAGGCTAGAGGTCGTGTTCATAACCGTTATTTCTGATCAAAGGAAAATGCATTTTTAAAAATATGAAGAATGCATTTCTTGATATTAGAAACACCATGATGACCAAAAACAAATGAAATGGATGTCTAAACAATAAAATCTAAGTAATCTCTGATTTAAATTGTTAAAAACTGCTCTAACGGTGAAGAATACACTGTGGTGTTAAAAGAACTAGAATCTGTCACTTTAATGCTGTGTGTTTCCGGTCACATCGGAGTTTGACGTTTCTACCAAGAGTCCCTAGCTGATGCTTGCTGAGAACTAGAGAACGTGTTACAAGGTCGAGTGTGTTCAGAATTATCAAAACCGAAATCCATAGAGTTATTATTTTTTTTAGACGGCAATTAGTACATTTTAACTATGAGTGTTCTAGTCTTTTACAAAGGACTCTTTCGACACAGTCTAAATAACGAAAAAAGGAAACCCGCTATCGCCACATGGAATAATTCTTCCGAAAAGCAGCAGAGGATATTTTATATTCATTTATTACTTCTTGGGTGGACAAGACAGCACATGCCACGTTTTTTGATTCAGTAGTCATGGAGCTATAGTTTGGACGGGGAAGTTCCAACGATTCCACCGAAGATGATCGGTTATTTAATACTGAAAACCAAGATGGCTATAGTTGGGACTGTACATTGTGATCAGATTCAGTGTCTGCGGCTCATACTGCATTCTTCACTCGATACTGGAAGTTGAGAACTGATGGCAACTATTGATCGAACAATTTATAAGGTCGGATGTTGTCGACTATCGTCAGAATCTGTTTGGGTTAATTAAAGAAACGATGAATGATGTTAACTTCCAATAGGTATTCGACGGTCAGAGATTTAAGTTTGGGATTCTCTCTCGGTGTTATTATATCTGTGATTATCTACAGCATCGTCTGCGTACCTCGGCTGTCTCATACGACTCGCAAACACGTAGTTAAAAACGATATAACCGAGAGATTACGTAAACAGACGATCTCTTCCGAAGGTAAAGTTGCTAAGTTTGTTTGTTTGTGTTGTTTAATGATACCATTAGAATCCATTGATTACAGAGTCAACGGCTATTGCATGTGCAGTATTTTGTAATTCTGTCTTGTCGCCATGTGCCAAAGGTGGGGGCTTTAATGTGAACCTAGCGGACACCTTTTGTTTATATTTCTCCTGGACACCTATACGAATATTCTAATATTACACTGTACAACATTTTGACCTCGGCGGGGAGTGGGATCGTCCAAAGTCCCTGACCCTGACCCACCCCCAACCCCAGGCTTCGCACCTGCACGTAGTAATAACCATAATGAAAAACACCAAAATTGCCGTAGTTTAAAATGTATCTGGGTGTCGTTAATCACCTTTTGTTACCTCAAAATGTGGGACGGGACGTAGCCCAGTGGTATAGCGTTCGCTCGATGCGCGGTCGGTGTGGGATCGATCCCCGTCGGTGGGCCCATTGGGCTATTTCTCGCTTCAGCCAGTGCACCACGACTGGTATATCAAAGGCCGTGGTATGTACTACCCTGTCTGTGGGATGGTACATATAAAAAAAATCCCTTGCTGCTAATCGAAAAGAGTAGCCCATGAAGAGGCGACAGCCCATGAAGAGGCGACAGCAGTTTCCTCTCTCAATATCTGTGTGGTCCTTAACCATATGCCTGACGCCATATAACCGTAAATATAATGTGTTGAGTGCGTCGTTAAATAAAACATTTCTTTCTTTTTTTCTTTCTGTACCGATTTCTCTCTTACTAACAACGGCAACTAAGCATTGTCCACGGCCCCGTTCCACGAAGCGATCTTAGCGCTGTGATCAACTTAAGTTCCTAGTTAGCCGAGATGCACAAGCACGGTGTGCTTGAACCTTAATTCGATACAAGCACAAAACTAAATTAAAATGATTGATTGGTGTGCTTTATATTATTCCACTTCATTGAACATCTGGTGAGTAGCCCATTCGTAAAGAGCTCGTCTGGTGTGCGGTCAGTCTTGGATTTGATTGAAACATATTATATTGCATATAAGGTACAAATGGATTGGGCACAAGTTATCCAACTTACGAAGCCCTCTCCTAATAACATACAATAATGACAATATGACAATAACGGCGACTGCAATTATTACAAGAATATACCAAACAAATTAAATATTCAAAGAAAGAAAAACAAATCACAGGAACTACACAAAAAAAAAAAAAAAAAAAAAAAAAAAATGAAAAAAAATTAAGAAGGAAAGCAAACGAAGGTGATTCATTTTCCAATCGGACAACCCAATTTATAAAATATCTTAGCAGACAGGTTCCTGGGTAACTGATTTAGATTTAATTAGACATTATTATTATTATTATTATTATTATTATTATTATTCAAAACGCTGTGTTTCTTTAATATATTTATGTACAATATAGAATATTTGTTTGTTAATAATACCATTTACAACAGTATTGCCATACAATACTAATTGCAGATTAACCGGTGCAGACGTTTTCAAAGAATCTAAAAGAAGTTGTCTCTGTGTGGTAAAAAGATTACATTCAAAGAAATAATGATAGCAGTCTTGGATCGATACTCGTCGATGGGCTCATTGGACTATTTATCATTCTAGCCAGTGTATGTACTATCCTGTCTGTGGGATGATGCATATAAAAACACCTCTGCTAATTGAAAAGTTTACCCCCCTTTGCGAATCCTTATTCCTCCAGGGCTTAAAGGATATAATTGTATAGTAAAGTAATATTAAATATACTTGTGTAATAGTTTTTTCTTAAATTATTTTTAGACTAGCCCGACTGAAAAATTGCACCATCTAATTATTAAATTTAAAATCCATAACCTGAACTATTAAATATCGATTTATGGTGCCCTAAAAAATGTAATTTAAGTTAAGTTAAAAATCTCTTAAATTTTTAAAGCCCCACTATATATTTTTGGCCCTTATTTTGGTCATACCATATTAATACAAAATTAGTCCCCTTCACTTTAAACTCACCTTCCCCTCCCCCCCCCCCCTCCTACCCCGGAATTGGTCATTGGCGAAGTCAGAGGCTAAGACCGGGGTGGGCGTGCCTGAACCTCTGTGGATATGGGCACGTAAATAGAGTTCCCATCCCATACCCCAGTGGGTGGCGGTGTCTTTAATTATCTTTGTCCACCAAATAACTATACACTGGCGTAGGAAGCGGGGGGGGGGGGGGGGGGGGGGGGGGTCATGTGCCCCCTCCCCCCACTTTTCAGATATTAAGCTTTATAATGGTGTAAAAGTGCGTAAATATAAAAATGTGCCCCACCCCCCCCCACCCCCGAACTTTTTAGCACCTTCCTACGCCACTGCTATAATTAAAAGGTGTTGAGTGTGTTGTTAAATAAATAAAAATCCTATTTTCTATTTGATCATCATAACATGTGTTCGAAAGCTAGACGGACATTCGGACAGTTATAATCGTCAGTCTAGCTCTCGAACGGCAAAGCACTCTGACTAACACTGCCATAGCTAGCTAGTCCGTACGCCCCCACACAGCCATATTCTCACCATGAGACATGTGTCATCATAATCAGGGTCGTACCGTCCTGGGAAGGGGGACGGGTGGGGGGGGGGGCAGTTGCCCCCTTAGAGTCTCTCCAGAAAATAGCATACACATCTCAGGGTTTAATTTGTACAGTGTTTCATTTGTTTATAAAAAGCAGTGTCCCCCTAGGATTTTGATCAGGGTACGACCCTGATAATGAAGCCGATCACCCGACGACACGGTTCCAGTGACAGTGTACGTGCAGGTCAAATAACCACAATTAAAAGGTGTTGAGTGTGTCGTTAACTGAAACATCATAACACGTGTTCTGGTGACTCATACTGATCACAAACCAACAGACCTGCGCGTACACTGTCTCTGGAACCGATGTTCATTTCGTTTCAACTTATTTCCGTTCTTATATCCAATTAAGGTTCAAGCACGCTGTCCTGGGCACACACTTCAGGTATCTGGTCTGTCTGTCCAGGACAGTGGGTTAGTTGTTAGTTGGTTAGTGGTTAGTGAGAGAGAAGAGGGTGTTATGACATAACACCTATCCATTGAGCCCTTAAGAGCTCGCTCTGGGTTGGATCCGGTACTGGGCTGCGAACCTTTACCTACCAGTCTGTAGTCCAGTGGCTTAACTACTGCGCCACCGAGACCGGTGGAACCGTTGTAACATAACTATAACTGTAAGAACCGGCCTCGGTGGCGTCGTGGTTAGGCCATCGGTCAACAGGCTGGTAGGTACTGGGTTCGGATCCCAGTCGAGGCATGAGATTTTTAATCCAGATACCGACTCCAAACCCTGAGTGAGTGCTCCGAAAGGCTCAATGGGTAGGTGTAAACCACTTGCACCGACCAGTGATCCATAACTGGTTCAACAAAGGCCATGGTTTGTGCTATCCTGCCTGTGGGAAGCGCAAATAAAAGATCCCTTGCTGCTAATCGGAAAGAGTAGCCCATGTAGTGGCGACAGCGGGTTTCCTCTCAAAATCTGTGTGGTCCTTAACCATATGTCTGACGCCATATAACCGTAAATAAAATGTGTTGAGTGCGTCGTTAAGTAAAAACATTTCTTTCTTTCTTTATAACTGTAAGAGGGCGTGTAATTCAACGATGCCGTAAACAGCCATTACGTCGGGTTAATCGGCTTCATTATGACGACACAGGTCTCATGATGAGACTATGGCTGTACGAGCAAGTACGGACAAGCTAATTATAGCAGTGTTAGCCAGAGAGCTTTGCCGTTCGAGAGCTAGACGGACATTTGGACGGTTATAATAGAATGCTTGTCAACTCGCCTCAAACGGTTTAGTTAACTCGCCCCCCCCCCTCTCCCCACCTCCCTCCCATGTAGTCTTAGTAGCTCCAACGTATCTGTTTCAGTCAGACAAAACCAGTTTAATATAAATGTCCATTGCTCCTGTTACTACTGTGACGTTGACAACTTTGAACTACCAGTGAATGGTCTCGCGTGAAGTATGTTGCAGTACCATCAAAAGTTTTATATTAATTTAAGTTTACTTTGACCGTAATAAAGCGCAAATGGGGCGAGTTGACCAATCACTGGGGCGAGTTGGTAACATTTTTTGAGCGAGATGACTAAACAATGTGAAGCGAGTTGACCAACCACTGAAGCGAGTTTACCTGCTCCCTTGCTCTGTGCAAACGGACATTTTTTATTTATTATTATTATTATGATTATTATTTTTTAATACATATTTATTGTCCCAGATCATATAGCAGTGTCGGGCTTGGGAGCCCCGAATCACTGCTTTACATTTGTATCCATGGTCTAAGCAGCAACAAACTGTGTTAAAAATAACAAAAACTAATAGAAACTGATTCAGGGTGAAGTTCAATTCATGCATACAGACGAACATGGACAGTGATCTATAATATAACTATTGTTATGATCCGAGATTTAAACGGGAACAGAGAAAATATCGAATAAGAAGGATGAGAATCAGAAAAGGATGTAGAAGAAGAAGAAGAAGAAGAAGAAGAAGAAGAAAAATAAGAAAAATACAAGACAGATATAGATGGCATAAGAAGAAGGAAAGAAGTTGTTTTGAATTAAATAAGACATGAAACTCTGCGATCTCCAAACAAGCCACGCACTAAATCAGTCACAATATATATTGCTACATGTATATATGTATACATCATATTTTCTTAATATTAATTATATCTATATTACTATCACTCACTCATTAAAGAGGTTGAGCCATGGGGACCATTCTTTAATACATTTTTCATAATTGCATTTTTTAAATAGAATATATCCAAAAAAAATTGCAATATGTTTTTAATGGCAGTGATTTTTAAGCATTTTTTCTGTATTTTTGTACAGTAAATATGGTATTTTATATTAATAATTAGCCAGTTAAGAAAGTTATCTTTTTCATTATTTATGAAACCCAACATGATATTATTTTTATTAAAAGTAATTATATTGCCAGTCTTAGTTAATATCCAGGCTTGTACCGAATCCCATACGGACATTTAGACAGTTATAATTATTCTCTCTGTCGAGCGATTATAACCGTCCGAATGTCCGTCTGGCTCTCGAACGACAGAATACGCGGGCTACGGCACTGCATTCTGTTCCGACTCGTACACATATTTAAGTGAGGAGCCTGGATACTTACGGGGTTCTATGTGATATGTGTATGTTTAGATGACCCCCCCCCCCCCCCCCACCCTCCTAAAAAAGAGGAGTTTGGAGCACCTAGATAACAAAATAGTTTCACATAACCACACGTGGATCAAATGTAAGCCTTAGTCCTCAAATGTGTGTTGGGGGCTGTCTGGTGTTGCTCGTCTATGTGATGGGGGCTGTCTGGTGTTGCTCGTCTATGTGATGGAGGGCTGTCTGGTGTTGCTCGTCTATGTGATGGAGGGCTGTCTGGTGTTGCTCGTCTATGTGATGGAGGGCTGTCTGGTGTTGCTCGTCTATGTGATGGGGGCTGTCTGGTGTTGCTCGTCTATGTGATGGGGGCTGTCTGGTGTTGCTCGTCTATGTGATGGGGGCTGTCTGGTGTTGCTCGTCTATGTGGTGGGGGCTGTCTGGTGTTGCTCGTCTATGTGATGGAGGGCTGTCTGGTGTTGCTCGTCTATGTGATGGGGGCTGTCTGGTGTTGCTCGTCTATGTGATGGAGGGCTGTCTGGTGTTGCTCGTCTATGTGATGGAGGGCTGTCTGGTGTTGCTCGTCTATGTGATGGAGGGCTGTCTGGTGTTGCTCGTCTATGTGATGGGGTAGGCTGTCTGGTGTTGCTCGTCTGTGTGATGGGGGGGGGGGGGGCTGTCTGGTGTTGCTCTTGTATGTGATTGGTTTTTTAATTATGCAAATTGTTTATTATTATTATTATTATTATTATTATTATTAAAATTACTACTACTACTACCACTACCACCACCACTACTACCACTACCACTACCACCACTACTACTACCACTACCACTACTACTACTACCACCACCACCACCACCACCACTACTACTACCACTACCACCACTACTACTACCACTGCTACTACCACTACTACTACTACTACAACTACTACTACTACCACTACTACTACTACTGCCACTACTACTACTTCTACTACTACTTCTACTACTACTACCACTACTACTACTACTACTACTACTACTACTACTGCCACTACTACTACTACTACTACTACTACTACTACCACTGCTACTACTACTACTAATACCACTACTACTACCACTGCTACTACCACTACTACTACTACCACCACCACTACCACTACCACCACTACTACTACTACCACTACTACTACTGCAACTACTACTACTACTACTACTACCACTACTACTACCACTGCTACTACCACTACTACTACTACTACCACTACTACTACTACCACCACTACTACTACTGCTTTCCTGTCAGTGGGAAAGTGCATATAAAAGATCCCTTGCTGCATTAGGAAAAAAGTAGCGGGTTTCCTCTGATGACTACGTGTCAGAATTACCAAATGTTCAATATCTAATAGCCGATGATTAATTAATCAATGTGCTCCAGGGATGTCGTTAAACAAAAACAAACTTTTGTTTTGTTTAGAATGTGAAATGACAAACAGAATATCAACCGGTAATTCTTCTGAATCGCAATTTATGTTAACGCCTTCTTACAAAACAAACGTTGTGTTCACTATATAATATGCCCCTTTCATAGTCCATTCCTTGACGTGGTGAGGGGCTTGTATGTCTCAGTGACCCAGAGAGCTATGCCAGCAGAAGCTGTGGCTTCTGTTAGGGACACCCAAGCTGACCTGGTTAATGGGTAGAGGCTAGACTGCTATGGACTAAGGGTGAGGTAACCCTAACAGAAACCTCGAGTGTTGAAGTCAGAGGTATTGGGCCGCACGGCGCACTCTAACAGACCACAATACCATGCATCAACAGCTATTATGACTACTATATAATAAATACACGTATTTTTCTATCCCCAGATGACACGAGGATAGCCGATGTCGTCAGTGAACACGTTCGAGTCCTCTGCTGGGTTCTAGTCCAGGACGGAGCGTTCCACACGAAAGCCGTCCACATAAACAACACGTGGGGGAAGCGGTGCGACAGGCTCCTGTTCTTTGGTTCCACCACCAATGAAACAAGCCCCGTGATTGGCTTAGGCGTTAAAGATGGCCGCCACCGACTGGCCAAGAAAACGTTCGCGGCGTTGGCCTACGTATTCAAGCATCATTTTAACGATGCGGACTGGTTCTTGAAGGCCGATGTCGACACATTCGTAGTTATGGAAAACCTGAAATATTTTCTTAGCGACGAAGACACGACTCGACCCGTGTGGTTCGGCGAACACTACAAGCCGTATCTGTCGCCGTGGAGTTACAACAGCGGCGGGGCTGGCTACGTTTTGAGTAGGGAGGCGCTACGACGATTCGGCAGTCACGTGGGGCACTCCTTGGCGTGCACCAACGCCAACGGGCCCGAGGACGCCACTCTAGGATATTGTCTACAAACCCTGAACGTGAAGGTGGGAAATACCACGGATAAACATGGACGGTCTCGGTTTCATTTCGACATGGCGCCCGATCAAATTGCGGGGAGGCAGTTGCCGTGGTACAAACATTATTTAGCTGGTCCGTATAGGAAGGTAAGTTACTGCTAGTATTATATACGTTGTTAGTTTATTAGAATAGGGTTATGGGTTACAAACACTTGCATATTCTGATGGAAGACCTCTGAAAATTGCGAGAACCCATTTTTTGTTCGCGAAAAATGTGGAGCACCATGTACTTGGATAGAACGGGTTACGCAAAAGGGAAACAGGTTACGTTGATTTATTTCTGCGTGGCCGATAAATGGGTCACGCAGATTTTCAATTCTCAGAGGTCTTTGATGGGAAGAAATAAGGGATCACGCCAAAACTAACAGGAAGATGTTACTGAACCAAAACCCTCATCCACTGTATCACCACGACTATACGTATTCGAATGACCGTCCTGTGTTAGTTTTGATTTAGTAACCGGCCTCGATGGTGTCGTGGGTAAGCCATCAGACATGTGAGGACATCTCGCCGATTTCTTTTTCATTAACAACTAACCGTTAACCATCTGTCATGGACAGACAGCCCAGATATCTAAGGCATGTACCGAGGACAGAAGGTGGAGATAATTATGTATTATAATTATATCTGGTGCTATCATTTTTGAAGCTTTAGAAATGTGACCTAAACAGAACACTACAGTACTTCGCTGTGATCATTTATGAAAACCTTTGTACTGATAATATTTACATATTAGCTTCTCTATAAGCACGAGCTCAAACGTATAATGCTCTCCTAAGGTACAGTGGGTCAGAAAATCGATCGCACTCTATGGACTTTTTCCCATCCCAACCAGCAAAGACCGTGTTATATTATGACAGTCTGTTGAACAGTGCACGTAAAAGATCCCGTGCTGCGTTATTGATATGCTTAGCCTATGTGACGTTAGCATGTCTGTCTGTCTGTCTCTGTCTCTGTCTCTCTCTCTCTCTCTCTCTCTCTCTCTCTCTCTCTCTCTCTCTCTCTCTCTCTCTCTCTCTCTCTCTCTCTCTCTCTCTCTCTCTCTCTCTCTCTCTCTCTCTTGGTGTTAATGGAAAAAATTTAATGGGTTTCCTCTGAAAATTGCATCCCCAGTCTGGAGTTCGACGCGGTAAAACGTGTTTGTTTCGCTTGTGCACACTGCAAGTGCTTTCGCGGCTCGACTTGGGGATCCTTCACTTTGTTGTTTTTGTAAAAGAAGTGAAGTTTTTTACTGGGATGTATGCGGCCATTAGAACTGATTGAACGCTGGAACGCTTCTCGTTTCGACAGTCTGCACCACCAGGTTGGATTCTTTTTTAGCGAGATTCCTTGCCGCCACGTCATTTCTCCGTCTAACTATGTTAACTTGGTTTTTTTCGTGACTCGTATGACGGTCATTCTGCTTAACGCCACGGTTGTTCGCGTTTAGTCTCTACATGTCCGAGCCTGTCCTAGCAGCACTGGAAGATTGACCGCTCCACTCTAAGAAGAAATATTGACCGCTCCACTCTAAGAAGAAATAGGAAGCGGGGTCGGCCCCTACTACTCTTTTCTAGACTTTACTTTGTTTTATTGTGATACCATCTCGTATCCTCCGGAGATGGACCCGTCCGCACCACTATACCAACCCATGACGACTGGACTATACCCTAGTCTGATTCTCTCTCTCGTTCAGACGGATCCGGCTTCTCAAGATTTGTATTTCAGCACAGCACACTATACCTTCAACTTCTATTGACTGTCAATCTAAGGGTTTTCTTGACGGGATGCAACCCATCTCGTCCCTACAAGCTGTGCACCTTAACGAGGCCACTCACGTGGACATATATATCGGACTTTAAACTGTTAGACCTTCGTTCAAAAGTTTATGTCGAAATTACTTCTTTTTTTAAAAAATATTTTTAAATAGTCCGATCCTCTCTTCTTTCTCTTATTTATTTTTGGACTGTCCTTTTATTTTTGGCTTATTATTTTTTTTTAAATTCTATTAACTTTTTTACTAATTGCTATTTTAAAAATTCTGCCCATTTTCAACATTTAAAGGCCGTGGTATGTGCTATCATGTCTGAGGGATGGTGCATATGAAAGATCATTTGCTACTAATGGCAAATGTGGTGTGTTTCCTCTCCAAGACTATATGTCAAAATTAACAAATATTTAACATCCAATAACCGATGATTAATAAATCAATGTGTTCTAGTGGTATCGTGAAACAAAACAAACCTTTAACTTTTATTTTGTTTCAGGGCCTTGAGTGGATGAGCGACTACCCGATCTCGTTCCACTACGCCAAGACACACGACCTCCTCGCTCTCGAGTTTTTCTTCTACACCGTCAGACCTCGTGGCGTCTTCCGGGGCTTTCCGGAGATAAACAGAGCATCTTCCGGGGATACCCGAAGATAACAGAGCATTTTACATGGATCCCCGAAGTAATGCAGAACATCTTTCGAGGAATCGTGAAGTAAATTGAGCATCTTCGGGGAATACCCGAAATAATAAGAGTATATTCCGAAAATTCCCGAAGTGAAAACAGCATCTACCGGGGATTCTCAATGTAACCAGATCATCGTCCGGATATTCCCGAAGTAAATGGAACATGTTCTGGACATTCTGGCAGTAAAACAAGTTCCTAACGTGGCCTGCCAGTAGTAAATGGAGCTAATAGTTGAGAATACTGGTTAACTAGATTTTAATCAATGTATGCAAAAAAGTTTTTAAAAAAAAAAAAAAAGGAGAAGAAGAGTAACCCACCAGCATGCTTAACGCCAGGAATGTTTCAATAAGGTGCGTGTTTCATAGTGAACGGTTCATTTCATGACTAATGTTTCAATAAGGTGCGTGTTTCACAGTGAACCGGTTCATTTCATGACTAATGTTTATTGTTTCAGTAAGGTGCGTGTTTCATAGTGAACCGGTTCATTTCATGACTAATGTTTAATGCTTCAGTAAGGTGCGTGTTTCATAGTGAACCGGTTCATTTCATGGCTAATGTTTAATGTTTCAGTAAGGTGCGTGTTTCATAGTGAACCGGTTCATTTTATGCCTAATGTTTAATGTTTCAGTAAGGTGCGTGTTTCATAGTGAACAGGTTCATTTCATGGCTAATGTTTAATTTTGTAAAGACGGAAGAACAGTCCAAAACAAGAGAGAGAAAAAAGAGAAACGATAATTGTCAAGGTTTTATTTTCACGCCTAGCGAACCTCCTCCTGGTTATACGCCTGTTTCAGGAAAAACAGTCTGGTTGATGGTATTTTGGATACGCCCCCCGCGTTATGGAAATACCTCCATACGAAGAACACCTTGTTACAGAGATCAACTTTTCGATGGATGTTTTTTTTTTAAGGGAGGGGTGTGTGATTGGCGAAGGGTATCCTTTTATTAAATTGTTACCAAGACTCTCAAAGATAATCGTTCAAAACACGAAACTAAAAGAAGTTGTGCAATTATTTTATTAACAACAGCGTCAGAGAGGAAAATACAAACAATGTAGATGTTCGTCTTTCATCTCCAGTAGAACGCAGTTGTGAGTTTGTCTCAAGATTCCTGAAACTTGTCATCAGTGGAAAGCAACGCCGGGATCGTGTCGTCACTGAAAACGTTCACAAAACATACAATGCCATAAGCGTACAAGACAACGGGACAGGAGCAAAACCTCAAATTCGGGCAAAAATGATACAGATATTCGGGAAAAATGTGCCAACGTGACACTTTTTTTTACAATGTATTTCCATCATTCTACCCTCAAAATCAGTTGTAATCCACGTAAATATGCGTAGTGATTAGTTCACAGCCTTATATAGCCTGTTTGTGAATAAATGTTATGCAAATTCGGACATTTTCGTCAATTCGGGCAAAAGCCAGAATACCCCCCCCCCCCCCAAAAAAAAAAAAAAAAAAAAAAAAAAGACAGCCCGTACGCCTATGCAATATATGATGCGTGACAAGACGATTTCAGCTAGTGTTTTCTGTACTGACAAAAAGTATAATATTATGATTTAATCATTGACAAAATAAAAGTGTGAGTTATTTTATTAATAAAACGATGTCCGTACCATCGACCGCAGAAATCGGCAGAACACGTTAGACGTTTAACTTTCCTTCCGTTTACAAAATATAACTGGAGTTCACTCCTCATGACGAATACATGCTTATTCAGTCCCAACACATTCTTCACCAATCCATACCAAGTGAAAGATGACATACAGCCAACACCAGTGCCAGTATATCACTATTTAATCATAATAAATACATGTAGTGTTCTGAAAACAGACATGTACAGTGAGTGATACAAATGAAGGCACTTGTTTATTTAACGACGCACTCAACACATTTTATTTACGGTTATATTGCGTCGGACATATGGTTAAGGACAACACAAATATTTGAGGGAGGAAACCCGCTGTCACCACTTCATGGGCTACTCTTTTTCGATTAGCAGCAAGGGATCTTTTATATGCACCATCCCATAGACATGATAGCACATACCACGGCCTTTGATGTACCAGTCGTGGTACCCTGGCTGGGGCGAGAAAAAGCAGCTGTTTGCAGCAGTGAATCTTAAACATTTCTTACTTCAATACAAAGTCATCTTTAGGATATTCACCAATAATTGGAGTACATTTTAGGATATTACACAACAGAAGTACATTTAAAATCTTTCCACACAACAACATAAGTACATTTTTAAGATACTCCACAAAAATAGGGGTTCATCTTCAGGATATTCCGCACAAATAGGAGTATATTTTAAAGATAGTCCACAACAACAGAAGTACATTTAGAAACCTTTTCAACAATAATATAAGTACATTTTAAAGATATTCCACAAAAATTTGGGTACATTTTTAGATAAAATTCCATAAAAATAGGAATTTGACAAATAAATAAAATAATAATAATAAAATAAATAAATAAAAATAGAAACAAAATAAAATAAAATAAAATAATAATAATAACAAAATAAATAAATAATTTTTTATTAAAATAAATACTAGAAGGAGGGCACTATCCAAATCTACGTGTTGTTATGGTAATTACCTTAAGTTCCAATTTTTGCGTTCAGTGCAAACATATAACACGCTGACGTTACGAAGTCGAAATTAACTGACGGCGTCATCTCGCTGGGCCATGCGTTCTGCAGGTGAACGTTAGCGTACTGCGGCATAATGGTGTCGGAACACGGGTAGTACGTCAAGCAGCCACCCACGCTGTCCAGGAATCCAAGAAGATCGCCACTCTCGACCGGAATCCTCTCCGAGCTGTCGATAATTATCTCCCTTGCAAATCCAGCGAAACATTCAATTGAGTTCTGACCAACGAGTTCATACGTTCTACAAATTACAAGACAAAACCCCAATAAAAAACCCAACAGCAACAAAAGATTACATTAATTTAATACAAATAATTATTACCCATATGGTTAAAAATATCTTGGTACATATCAAAGTGATACGTCCCACTAGAACGCCAATGTGGGACGTAACATTTCGTGAAGTCGTCGATTGGCGCACTACAACCGTACAGGAACGTCAACCAAACGAGTTGAATGATATAAATTAACATCGATTATGGCTAATAAATAAGCTCGTGACAACAAACAATTATTTCACTCGGGACATAAACACGATACGAAATAGAAGTCGTTTAATATCCTATAATTATTGTTACACATTTTTTAACAGTGGAAACGGAAACCCAGTCCCACTTCTAGGCGCTCTTGATATAACAAAGCTGCAATTCTTCAAGCCACGTTATAGCGTATGGCTAATAAGTGTTTCCATCTATATAAAATTTGTTTTGTTTAACGACACCATTTGGATGTCAAACATTTGGTATATTGCCATATTGTCATTCTTGTATGTTATTAGGAGAGGGCCTCATCAGTTGGATAACCTGTGCCCAATCCATTTGTACATTATATGCAATAAAATTATGTTTCACTCCAATATTTGGTAATTCACACTCTATATTTTTTAATTAGCAGCTAGGAATCTTTTATATGCACTTCGTCACAGACAGGAAAGCACATACCACGGCCTTTGACCAGTTGTGTACCGGCCTCGGTGGCGTCGTGGTTAGGTCATCGGTCTACAGGCTGGTAGGTACTGGGTTCGGATCCCAGTCCAGGCATGGGATTTTTAATCCAGATACCGACTCAAAACCCTGAGTGAGTGCTACGCAAGGCTCAATGGGTAGGTGTAAACCACTTGCACCGACCAGTGATCCATAACTGGTTCAACAAAGGCCATGGTTTGTGTTATCCTGCCTGTGGGAAGCGCAAATAAAAGATCCCTTGCTGCCTGTCGTAAAAGAGTAGCCTATATGGCGACAGCGGGTTTTCTCTAAAAAACAGTGTCATAATGACCATATGGTTGACGTCCAATAGCCGATGATAAGATAAAAAAATCAATGTGCTCTAGTGGCATCGTTAAATAAAACAAACTTTACTTCTTTTTTTTGACCAGTTGTGGTGCACTGGTTGGAACAAGGAAAAACCAAATCAGTTGAATGGATCCACCGAGATGGTTGTGGGTGGGTAATTTTTTGGCATGCTTCCATCAAAGAACTGTTCTAGCACGCCTGTCGTGGGCATAACCTTGGACTTCGCCAGAGGGTTCTGTCCATGACAGGGTGGTTCGATCCTGTCGATCCTGTCCATTTATATAAACAACTGGTGTTTATTAGACGCGGACTAAGTGTTCACGTCTATACAGACATTCATATGAGCTAATTTCATCAAATAATGAAGAAAATCACTGGCACATTAAACACACAGTATCAGTACTTTATAAACATTTGTTTTGTTTGATCACACCGCTAGAGCACAATGATTTATTAATCATTGGCTATTCGATGTCAGTTATTTGGTAATTTTTATATATACAACACCAGAATCAAAAATGATATCCTAAGTTACTCTCTCTCTCTCTCTCTCTCTCTCTCTCTCTCTCTCTCTCTCTCTCTCTCTCTCTCTCTCTCTATCTATCTCTCTCTCTCTATATATATATATATATATATATATATATATATATGGGGGGGGGGGGGGGGTACAAAATGTGTAGAATACACCGCAACGCTCGAACCAAAAACGATATCCTCAGTAACACCACAACACACACACACACACACACACACACACACTCTCTCTCTCTCTCTCTCTCTCTCTCTCTCTCTCTCTCTCTCTCTCTCTCTCGAACTCTCTTCCTCTCTCCCTCCTCTCTGTCTCTCTCTCTCTCTCTCTCTCTCTCTCTCTCCTCTCTTCTCCTCCTACCCCCTCCCTCTCACTCTCCTCCACCAACCCCTCCTCACTCTCTCTCTCTCCCTCACTAGTTCCTCTCTCTCCTGGTGTAGTTAACGGCTGTGTAGATCACTTACAGTGGCGTATTCGCCTGTGCACGCCACACCTGCAGCAACACTGTTCCGGTGCATGCGCAGTAGATTTCCCAGGAGTAGAGATAGCCACTACGAGTGATGGTCAGCTGTTGCGATTCCCCGGTGTACACGTAATCTTTTGGTGTTGTTTTTCGGAACATTCCCATGGGGAAATCATTCACTTTCGTGATTGCGTCGGCAGCAACTAAAACACAAACAAAATAACAGTACGAAACTAAAGGTAGTACTAAACCAAATAACTTACGGCTGGGTCAAAGTTCGAGGTGCACCCAACTTTTGAAGTGAGCACCACAAATCCTGTGATTGGAGATTAATGTGAGTGTGTTGGTTGTAAAAACAATTAGTTTCATCTGGGCAAAAAATGTATGGACTTTTATTTCATCTGGTACCACTGTGTCAATTAGCCGTGTGCTTGAAACATGTATGGGGTACCTGTAAAAAAAAGTACTCGAATTTTGTGCGGAACTAGGGTAATCATAGACACTACCTAATATCTCAGAAATGAGCATCTTGACCCCCAATTTTTTCTGATTCACTTTAAGGGAGGTAGTAGTTATACCTGTGGCGTTTGTGTCGATTAATAGTCACATATGTTACTATTGTCGTCTATGGGATTTGATTTGGTAGTATACATCCTATTGGATCATACAGACAGGCTGTAGTTGCTCGGTTTTGTCACTTGCGGGGAGAATGTGTCCCAACTATTACTATCACAAGCATCCATTACGATGTATATGACACTGGTTTTACGTAATGTATTGGTTAGGTGACTAGGCATCAGAATATTGGAGAAAAATGTAATACATATCTGAAAATAATTACTTAAAAGTATTTAGTTTCAAACATGTGTAAAAGAAATAACGATGGGGGATCTATTGAACTGTGGCTATTGAAGGTTCTAGGAGGGTCCAGGTCAAGCTCCTCCGGAAAACATATTACGAAACAAATTTGCTTTGACGGGGGGGGGGGGGGCAGGGGAGTCGACTCCCGAGCCACCCCTATACACCTGCCTGAGTTTCTAGTTTAAGCTTACGTATACAAACGGGAAGACACCCGGAGAGTTCTCCATTTCTGAGACACGCCCTGGTCAGGGATCCACTCTGAAGTTCATATCCCGGGTCACACGTGTACTGGACGAAGTCGCCAGGACCCAAGGAAGTCTTCGCCTCTACCATAGATGCGTGTTCAGGAGTAGGCAAATTGAAGCATTCGTTGCCTTGGAAAATATAAAAAAACCCCAACAAATTAACAGCTATTGTTTTGAAATAAAATTTGGAAGATCTACGTCCAAAACAGCTATTAGTAAACAGGTAAAACATGATATATTAATTTTGTATAAAGAAAACAAAACCCATCCCGAGTACAAACGACATCTCACACGTTTATTCTCTGAGCACATCTATTGATGTATATTTAAAAAATATTAAGTGTCATTTGACAGGCTTCGAACCCAATGCACCAACCAGCATTAAATTTGACAATGTGCAGTTTTAACAATATAACACACTGGCCATGTGAAACGCTCGGTCATCGGGACATCCAGACAAAATAGAAGTCCAGCGAACCATAGTTAAGAATGCGTGACTGTCAAACACTCGGTTCGAAAGTGGGGTAACAGTTTTAGATCAACATCTCGACCACAAGGGTTGTCTATGCTTGGCATGAACACAGAATGTGGCGTGACAGTTTTAGATCAACATCTCGACCATAAGGGTTGTCTATGCTTCGCATAAACACAGAATGTGGCGTAACAGTTTTAGATCAACATCTCGACCACAAGGGTTGTCTATGCTTGGCAAGAACACAGCATGGACAGGAATATTTTGTTTTACGACAGCTCGGCATATGCTGACAGAGCTGTACCTAGCAGGGTTAAGTAGACAGTTGTTGTTCCCCCATCCAATACTGAACCATTAAAACAGTACCGTTTCAGATCCGTAGGTACAATATGTGAAGTAAAGGTGCACTACCTATTATGGGGGAGGTGGGAGATGTGGCACAAACACACACACATGAGATACATACGTATATATAATATTTAATTTAAGTTGTGAAAGGCTATGTTACCCACATGTTAACAATGCCACCAATATTCCCGATACTTGCGATTGTGATGGTCATGAATTATGTTATTATTTACAACAAATATAGTCAATCTAAAGACACAAGGTTATTTGACTAGCTACTAGTTTTACCTGACGTCTTGCAGACCTCAGCCCCACACGTGTAGGCACACACGTTGGTCTTCACCACAGGGTCTGTACAGGCCAGAGGATTGTCTCTCAGTAGATTGGCACATTCATCTTTGCGATCTGTGCACGTGATTGGACTTCCTGTGAAGAAAATCACATAAATATACAAACAAATGAGTAACCGGTCCCTGCGCGATAGTATTTAAATCAGTGGCCTTAAGCATTGTAGGTATTTTTGTTCGCACCCCTGTCACCCATAGCGAGTTTTATCGGCTCAGTTGGGGAGAGGGTAAAGCCATTACACAGACGACTCTCCCAGTAATAGAGCTGAAGTGTCACCAGGGCCCGTACTTATAAAACATTTAGAGTCCAGACTCAATCTCTAATGACGTCACACACATACAATTTGTATGGCGTTGCCATGATGTTCACGTCTCAGATTCTATTAGAGTCTCGAGTCTAGACTTTAAAAGTTTTATAAGTACCAGCCCAGGACAGTGTGCTTGAAGCATATTTGGATAGCAGCACGAAAATAAATGGAAGCAAACAAACAAATGGATACTTGTAATAATTATTAGAAACAACCGTAAAGGTTTTAGAAATTGTTTTACTACAAAACGTTAAATATGTGTGTCCATGCTGGGTAACGTTGATAAATACGAGTATGTTCTGTGTTGTAAACAAAATTATAACGTCCCTCGGACCAAAAACATGCCAACTTACTTTTTTTTTACAAGTCATAATAGTTCCTTCCTATTTCCACTAGAATTTCGGAGGGGGTGGGGGTGGGGGGTATATTGTACAGCTGTCCTCGTGTTACCGCGGTTATAAACAAGAAATCTAAACGTGTAGTAGTACATACCTTCCAGTAGCTTTTCGCAAATGTAGTTGTACTCGTCATTGCAGACTTCAGAAAACCACACATTCTGAGGACCGTGAACAACGCAGTTTTTACCCCCATTCTGGTCGTCTAAAAGAGTCAAACATCCAAGTTGAACAAAAAACCCAGATGTTATCAAACGCCACAGTCACGTGCCAAATGACACATACTTTGATTTCACAGGATATGCGAGAGAGAGAGAGAGAGAGAGAGAGAGAGAGAGAGAGAGAGAGAGAGAGAGAGAGAGAGAGAGAGAGAGAGAGAGAGAGAGAGAGAGAGAGAGAGAGAGAGAGAGAGAGAGAGAGAGATTAGGAATACAAATTGTATTATGCGAACTTCTGGCGATGTTGACGTACGAATATGTGGCGCGGCGGCGGCGTTTTGAATGGAAATGACGTCAAACTCGAATGACGTGATTTTGGATGTCCTTACATCAAAATAAACTAGTGCATAATGTGTTTTGTTTTTTGATCGCTGGACAACTTTCAGTGTAAAATTGCTATTGAAATGTTTTTATATGATGACTATGAATCCATACTTCAAAAGTGTCACCCTAGTACGTTTGCTTAAATGTCAATAAACCTAGTGCCGTGACCTCGATTAATCTATTTACATCCAATTTTCAGTTATCAAATTCTGAAAGTAAGTATATATATATATATATATATATATCTGTGACGGCATGCACTCATGGATCGCCGTCATTAGAGTGATCATATCAAGTGTTAGTGAAAGTTCAGCATATCCGGCCCCACCGTTGGCAGCATTCAGTCGTCCAGTTTGTTGTTTTCATTAGTATGTTCATTGACGTGGTCAGGTAACTTGCATGTCTCAATGACTTGGCGATCTATGCCAGCTGGAGCATCAGCTCCTGGTAGGGTCACCCAAGCTGGACTGTCAAAGGTTAATATGGACGTGAGTCAAGAAAGACAACTGTCTAGGAGAAGCAAACTCCAAAATCAAAACTGGGCTGGAGAGGCTCAGAATCCTAGTAAGGAAACTCTTCTTGGAGGTAGTACTAAACCAAATAACTTCCGGCTGGGTCAAAGTTCGAGGTGCACCCAACTTTTGACAGAGAAGTGAACACCACAAGTCCTGAGATTGGTTATAAATGTGAGTGTGTTGGTTGTAAAAAATAATAGTTTTATCTGAGTAAAAAAAAACGCAATTTTATTTCATCTAGTACCAATGTGTCAAGTAGCCTTGTGCTTGAAACATGTATGGGGTACCTGTAAAAAAAAGTACTTGAATTTTGTGCGGAACTAGGGTAGTCATAGACGCTACCCGTTATCTCAGAAACGAGCAGCTTGATCCCCATTTTTTTTCTGATTCACTTTAAGTGTGAGGAGTGGTAGTATTTATATCTGTGGCGTTTATGTCGACTGATACGCTGCAGGTAGTAGTTTTAGCCACATATGTTACTATTGTCGTCTATGGCATTTGATTTGGTAGTAAACACCCTGAAGAAGGAAATTCCAAACTCAAACCAAGTCCACTGAAATCAGAGTACAGAAGCTATGCATCAGCATTAGCATGGAAACCGAAAGGAAATATCTGTACATGCACCAAGCTCTATGATCATCATCATTAATATGTTGAACAGTTAAAAACTGGATGGTAGGTTGTCACCTTCAACTCCACCATGTAACAAAATGGTTATTAACAAAAATACGGATTTGTTTCAAATTGTGGACATGACAATATGTCTACACACATCTCCTAACATACCAGATGTTCCCATAGTGAAATAAAAGGCGCGAGGCCACCATATGGGGGGGGGGGGGGGGGGGGGGGGGGGGGTGGGGGAGGGGCGTAGCGGTAAAGCGGTCAGTTTAGGATCGATCCTCTTCGGTGGGCCCATTGGGATATTTCTCGGTCTAGTCAGTGCACCACAACTGATATATCAAAGGCCGTAGTATATGCAATCCTGTCTGTGGGACGGTGTATATAACAATAACGTGCTACTAATGGACAAATGTAGTGGGTTGCCTCTCTTAGACTATATGTTGAAAATTACCAAACGTTTGACATCCAATAGCCGATGATTTATAAAACAATTTCCTATAGTGGTGTAGTTAAACAAAACAAACGTTAACGCTTAGCTGTGACGATTTTTACTGGGTGATCATATAGTGGTGTAGTTAAACAAAACAAACGTTAAACGCTTAGCTGTGACGATTTTTACTGGGTAATCATATAGTGGTGTAGTTAAACAAAACAAACGTTAACGCTTAGCTGTGACGATTTTTACTGGGTGATCATATAGTGGTGTAGTTAAACAAAACAAACGTTAACGCTTAGCTGTGACGATTTTACTGAGTGATCATATAGTGGTGTAGATAAACAAAACAAACGTTAACGCTTAGCTGTGACGATTTTCACTGGGTGATCATATAGTGGTGTAGATAAACAAAACAAACGTTAACGCTTAGCTGTGACGATTTTCACTGAGTGATCATATAGTGGTGTAGTTAAACAAAACAAACGTTAACGCTTAGCTGTGACGATTTTACTGAGTGATCATATAGTGGTGTGGTTATACAAAACAAACGTTAACGCTTAGCTGTGACGATTTTTACTGAGTGATCATATAGTGGTGTAGTTATACAAAACAAACGTTAACGCTTAGCTGTGACGATTTTACTGAGTGATCATATAGTGGTGTAGTTATACAAAACAAACGTTAACGCTTAGCTGTGACGATTTTTACTGAGTGATCATATAGTGGTGTAGTTAAACAAAACAAACGTTAACACTTAGCTGTGACGATTTTTTATTTTTATTATTACTATTTTTTAAACGCCACAAACATTTAACACAGAGACAAAAACATTTTTTTTTGGGGGTGGGGGGGGGGTGGGGGGTATTTTTGGACATTACAAACATGGATGATAATGAGATGAATGGTGAAGCCGCAATATTTCCATTTAGGTATGGGACTACTTGACAGGTCCGTGCTCCACGCTTGCTGTCAGTTGAGCTATCTCAGTATCACCCGAACCCGGGGTACACGGAACCTGCAATGCATGCCGGGTAATCATCCCCCATAATCGCACCCGTGAAGTGGGTGAAACTCGGTGTATGTGGTCTTACACCTACCCACTGAGCTTAGCGGTGCATCACTCTGGGTTGGAGCCGGTACTGGCATGAAAAATCCCCCATTGTAACGATTCTTACTGGGTGATCATATAGTGGTGTAGCTAAACAAAACACATTTTAACGTTTAACTATGACAATACTTACTGGGTGTTCCAAAACTGCTATGTGTTTCAAACGACGACATCAGTGTGTCTACGTCATCCCACTTCCAGCCGCTGCCCCAGTTCCGCCCACCTAACCACCATTTGCTGTTCTTCCTGAATAATGATGAAAACAAAATCACGTTCAACGTATAACTTATAATTAATTATTCTATTCACAAAAACCTACGTGTGCTGGCGCGTGTGCAGGAATTTCTGCATGAGGGGTTTAAACTGTGGCTACCAGTTTGAGCAAGGGGTGGGGGTGGGTAGGTGGGGGCCGACCCAAAAACACCCACCCCCTGCAAACGCGTCAGAGCCGTACCTAACGGGAAGGGGAAGGCGGCGTGGAGGATGTGAGTTTGATCCACCATCCCGGAAAATAACAAAAAGTGTTCTGTTTGTATTCTAACCGGACGCGTGCAACGCGAGCGATGCGATATTTATATTCTAAGCAGATGCGCCCATAACGACAGTCTCCTAGTTTTAAATTATGTTCGACCGTTGAAATCGCTAAGTAAAACATGTTTGATTGGTTAATATATTTTAATATTGGTTAATTAGCGTGAGGTTATAAATGTAACATTTAGTGGTGTTAAATCCACGATAACGTACCTCGAAAATGAAATCAGAGTATGTTTATCTCCATTCTACCACGATTAAAACATATTCAAAGTTAGAACTATTTTTAATACGCGGAGGAAATAGGAGTGAACAGGCAGCATACTTCCACTTTGTTTATGTGCATAATGTTGAAATGTCAACACCTGTTGACAGTATAAAACATAATAAAGTCGTATAACTTGGAACAGATATTTAATCTTGTCTGTTTTATTAAGATGTAAAGGAAAATCCATAAACAAGAATAAATACCACGTTTGTTTGAAATTTAATAAATCACCCCCACATCCCTCCCCAAAAAAATTCGATCGTCTGCTATAACTAGGCTTGAGAATTACACAGCTATTTTTCCATTTCGTCTTGTTAAAACTGCAATTTGTGTACTTACTTTCATTCTTTTCTTGTTCTGACAACTCTACACACATTTTTTCTTCAAACCAGTCTGGATTTATATCAAACACTTCCTGAAGCGTACCGATGTCAAAGGTGCTCCTTTGTTCGGCTGACATGTTTGTATACTACTCAAAAAGAATTTAAGGGTCAAAAATTTATAACCAAATAAGTTTCAGAGTGTATTAGATTGATGATGTAAACTACACCAAAATTTTTATTTATTGTTCCATATTTACAAAAAAACACAAATAAACGTCACTGTATACAAGAAAGTCACATGAAATGCTGTCAAAGTTGAAGGTTGTTAAACATGGATTTTACACATTAGAACATTCGTTTAATAGTGTGTGAATCTAGCCCTGGCGCGAATACACTCGACACATCGTTGCCTCATGCTGTTGATCAGACGTCTGAAGAACTCTTGGGGAATGGCCTGCCACTCTGCCATAAGATGTTGACCCAGATCATGAAGGTTGGCCGATGGGCATGGTTATCCCGAACTCTCCTGCCTAATTCGTCCCAGGCGTTCTCTATTGGGGCCAAGTCAGGCGAATATGCTGGCCAATCCATCCTGGTGATACCTTGTGTTCTGAGAAAGTCCGTTACCACCCTGGCGCGGTGGGGTCTGGCATTGTCATCCTGCAGAACTTCCCCGCCGCCAATCTGCTGAAGGCCTGGGAGAACCAACGGCCGGATAATCTCATTCAGATAGCTTATTCCATTCAGATTGCCATCCACCACATAGAGGGGGGTCCTGTGGTGGATAGAGATGCCGCCCCACACCATGACGCTGCCACCACCGAACCGGTGACGTTGTCTAACGTTAACGTCAGCGAAGCGCTCCCCAGGACGTCTGTAGACACGAACCCGACCGTCGTTTAACTGGAGACTAAACACTCATCAGTGAACATCACTCGACCCCACTGAACACGTTGCCACCGCAGATGAAGCGTGCACCAGTGACGTCTGGCCGTTCTGTGACGTGGTAGGAGTGGTGGTCGAACAGCCTGACGACGGCAGCGTAGATTATTGGCTCTCAGACGATTGCGTATGGTTTGATCAGACACTCGAGTTCCAGTCGCAGTCCGCATATTGTCACGTAATCGGCGTGCAGTGGTTGTGCGTTGACGTAGAGCCATATTGGTGATGTAGCGGTCCTCTCTATTTGTAGTACTTCGAGGTCTTCCCGTATGTGGACGATTTCGAACAGAATTCGTTGCTTGGTACCGTTGCCACAGTCGGCCAACGACACTCTGACTGACACCAAGTCTCAGAGCAACATTTCTTTGCGTATTGTCATCCTGAAGCCAAGCAATAGCCCTTCCTCGATTTTCGATAGTCAGTTGAAGTCGTACCATTGTCGAATTTGGAGTGTGCACCGTACACGAACGCAAGCTCCAATTATACAGAAATTCAGCATTGGGAACATGGAATACACGTGCAAAGCGTGCAAATGAAGCGCTTTGTGAAAAAGCAAGTTATGGGCACTTAGCAGACCTTTCGCTTTCGCCCTAATTTACGTGCAAATGTAAGCATGTTTTCGCCATTAGAACTAATCGACAGTGTCAATGACAGTGGATTTTAATTCATTTATGGGTTGCTTAGACCCACTTTCGTCAAAATGGAACAATACCATGCGTGACATTATGGTCTAGCTAATATAATTGACATTCAGAAAATAATGTCGAAAATATCGTCTGACCCTTAAATTCTTTTGAGTAGTAATACCTCGTTGTATTCATACGCGAGAAAAGCAGCCAAATTAAATATTAGGTGGTTCTCCATGATTAATCACCTAGGATTTAAGGTAACTGACCAATCAGAATCGAGTATTTTCAAAAGTTATGGTAGAATATATATTGAGGGTTAGGGTTATATATAGATAGATAAATAGATAGATATGTTGGCAGGCAGACAGGTAGGAATGTAGGCAAGTACGCCGATTGATAGACATTAAGATAAGTAGATACGCAGGTGTGTGTGTATGTATGTATATATATATATATATATATAGGCATGTATATAGGTAGGTAGGGTTGATATATATATAGAGATAGATAGATATATAGATAGATAGGCAGGTAGATAGATAGACAGGCAGGCAGGCAGACAGGTAGGTAAGTAACTACGTAGGTAGGTAGGGAAGTAATTATGTATGTATGTAGATATATATACATACACACACACACACACACACACACACACACACACACACATATATACATACATACATACATATATATATATATATATATATATATATATATATATATATATATATATATATAAGCAAAGTGGAGAAAGAAAATAATTTACTTGATATGTTTTCTCCAATGTAAGAAGAACTGGTGTTCAGCGTCTGTCTTTGGAGACACAAAATGAGCATCGTAATAATAGAAGCAGTAAGTGCTGGCCTTGTACCAGTCGTCAATCCGACCTGTCAGTTTGTAACACTTGCCCAAATTTTCAGCCCAGCCAGGGTGGCAACCTGAAGTAAGAAACGTTCTGGAACATCAAGTAATTCGGTCTCTTGACAATCATCTATGTTTTCATAAGCTACACAATCCAAAATAATGGGTTATGGCCCGGGAAATAGATAAACGCGAATAAGTGGTCGTAAAATGAATTCAACGTTGTGGGACAACTTGGTATTTAACAATTACGAATAGCTACTTCCCGACAGTGATGAATTGTCCGATTGCATGTGCGTCAGTGTGTGCAGTTACAAAGTGTCGACGAGCTGATACTGTATCACAGTACAGAGATTAGTACTACGAATTCATAAGACTGGTTACGTTGTGTACAGACATTCGATGTGTTCTGGTGAAAAAAGAAAACACTATAAAAATTGGGATATTTTATGGGAAGCTGCAAGAGAAATTGGGGTATGGTCACTTAGTGATGACTAGGTGATCGAAGTATTGTAGATACCCTACATTAACACATGCTGTGTGCTCCCAGTAGATCAATCATATACTTTCATTTGATATATAATACACGCACTGACCCATCTGTGCATATTATTGTGAACAAAACTTGGGGGTGGGGTGGAGGCAACTGAGTAGTTAATAGTCTAACACTCCTTAAACGTTTAAGAAGATAATTTTCTTTAAGTTTCTATAATGCTTTCCGCTAGCTACGGTCCTAGGTACCGATTGTGGCTAGTCCGAAGGGACGTAGTATGTGTGGTTCTTCTACGTCCAAACCTTGTTACATACCCTATATATAGCTGGTATTCAAAACTTGCGGCACCATGTTTCAAACGTTTTTTCACCGAAATAGTGCAGCAAATGGACACACAAACCAAAACTGTATAACATACCGTATTCATTAAATCCCGATTGAAGTACTTGTGTCATTATTAACAAAATATGTCTTCAAACGACAACCGTCAATAGTCCCCCGTCATTTTAAATATATTATGCTACATAGAGGGAAGCAACTCGCCGTGCACGTTACGAAAAGTATTGACATAATGTGCCCCGTGCACTACGATTGTGGTTTGACGTCAGCGAAACAATGACGCATTTTAGGGTACCCTCAAACACTGGTGACAAATGAGTAGTGGATCCCAATTGTGTTTAGAGCATAGGGCTTCTAAAAACATATTGTAGAAGAGTTGCAGGTGGGGGGTGCACGATACCGCTCATACAGCAATGAAGAACATGCAAATCTATTAGACCCTTCTGTGCTTCCTGGGACATTGATTATTCGGCTTACCGGTACTACCCACAACAAGATTTTCAACTTCCCGCGCCGACACCAAGTGATGTCACATTTTGTCACATATTGATGTTCGGGATCCGAGTTAGCTGTTGACATACCTTTACAAATGTCATTCCATTCCGTCCATTTACCGGACGACAAGCAGGTCAGACCGACAGATGAACAGTCCATCTTTATGACGTCACCAGGGTGGTAAAAACTCTTCACTGTTGAAGCTTCCTGGATGGCACCCGAAGGAATAGACGGCGATGGACAGGTTACATCACCAACTGGAGTAAAAACATCACACAATTTAGAATTGTTAAAAAATATGCCACTAAAACATGTTAATTAATTAATTAATTATTGGCTATTGACAGAAGGGTAGCACATACCACGGCCTTTGATATACGAGTCGTGGTGCATTAGCTGGAACAAGAAATAGCTCAATGGGCCCACCGATGAGGATCGATCCTAAGCAGACCGCGCAACAAGTGAGCGCTTCACCACTGGTCTACGTCCTACCCCCATTATACAATAAGTATTTGTCTTCTTTAAAACGTTCATATTTCTTTCTCTCCTTCCCCATTCAACCCCCTCCCCCCCCCCCTCTCTCTCTCTCTCTCTCTCTCTCTCTCTCTCTCCCCCTCCATCCCCCCTCTCTCTCTCTCTCTCTCTGTCTGTTTGTCTGTCTCTCTCTCTCTCTGTCTGTCTGTCTGTCTCTCTCTCTCTCTCTCTCTCTCTCTCTCTCTCTCTCTCTCTCTCTCTCTCTCTCTCTCTCTCTCTCTCTCTCTCTCTCTCTCTCTCTCTCTCTCTCTCTCTCTCTCTCTCTATATATATATATATATATATATATGTCTTCTTTCTCTCTCATTCTCTCTCTAATTCCTTTTTTTCTATCTCTCGGTCTCTCCCTCTCTCTCTCTCTCTCTCCCTCGTCAGTGGACCCATTCTCTCATTAGTGTTTTCCCGTTACAACCGGTCACACACAGCTGGTATATCAAAGGCCCTGGTATGTGCTGTCCTGTCTGTGGGAAGTGCATATACAAATCCCCTGCTACTAATGGAAAAACATCAAGCGGATTTCCTCTGTAGACTACCAGTCAAAATTACCAAGTGTTTGATATCCAATAGCCGATGATTAATAAATCAAAATGCTCTAGTGGTGTCGCTAAACAAATCCAACGTTTAATATTGTTGGTGCTGAGGTGTCGCTATCACTCGTTAAACACTCAGTCATGTATTAAGTATGAAAAGTTAAAAGTTTGTTTTGTTTAACGACACCACTAAATCACACTGATTTATTAATCATCGGCTATTGGATGTCAGACATTTGGTAATTTTGACATAAAGTCTTGGAGAGGAAACTCACTAAAAAATTTCTAACAGCAGCTATAGATCTTTTATATGCTCCATCCCACATACAGGATAGCACATACCACGGCATTTAGTATACCAGTGGTGGTGCACTGGCTGGGACGAGAAATAGCCCAAGGGCCCACCAAAGGGGATCGATCCTAGACCGACCGCAAACCAGACGAGCGTTCTACCACTGGGCTACGTCCTGTCCTCAGTCATATACATTGTATTCAGTTATTTACCTTTCGGTGGAATCGCTATCACTGCTATATGGTTCAAATTCTCGCAAGTCTTCAGACATTTCCCAGCAGTGGAGCCTGTGCAGATCGAGGGGTCGATGGACACAGCTGTGTTGCAGTCGTCGTATATGTCTTGTATTCCATACTCTGTAAATAAAATACTTATTGTATATGGCGTGTATTACGGAGATATTGCTTATATAGAGGAATAAACGAGTTACCAGTTATTATCAAATTTATGTCCCGAGTGAAAATTATTTCATCTTGATGTCATCTTGTTAGATGATATTGGAGAGAGAGAGAGAGAGAGAGAGAGAGAGAGAGAGAGAGAGAGAGAGAGAGAGAGAGAGAGAGAGAGAGAGAGAGAGAGAGAGAGAGAGAGAGAGAGAGAGAGAGAGAGAGAGAGAGAGAGAGAGAGAGAGAGAAGAATGACAGAGAGAATGATAGATAAGAGAAAGCTACAGATGGAAGAAAAAGGGGGAAAATGGAGAAGGCGAAAGGAGAGAGAGAGGGAGAGACAGAGACACAGGAATCTCTCTGCCGTCACATAGGTTGGTTCTACAGAAAAAATGTCAATGGATCTTTTATACATTTCCCCATAGGACAGTATATACCACGGCCTTTCATATACCAGTCATGGGGTGGTGGTTTGGATGGGGGAAAATCCACCTTTATCGACCCTGCACCCCTGTGTATATGAGCATGCAACCGTGTAGGAGTAAGTGTATCCCAGTGTAGGTATATATATATCCTCTGTAGGTATATGTGAACACCTGTTTTAGGTGTTCGTATATCCATATGTAGCTGTACATGTACCTCTGTGTAGGTGTAGGTGTATCTATGTGTACGTGTACCTCATGCGTACGTGTACTACTCACCATTGTGACATACGTCACAGTATCTACTTACCATTGTGACACACGTCACAGTATCTACTC
The DNA here is from genome assembly GCF_016097555.1 of Gigantopelta aegis. NCBI lineage: Eukaryota > Metazoa > Mollusca > Gastropoda > Neomphalida > Peltospiridae > Gigantopelta > Gigantopelta aegis. The sequence continues at coordinate 14,919,079 of NC_054707.1, forward strand.
ACCATTGTGACAGTATCTACTCACCAGTGTGACACACATCACAGTATCTACTCACCATTGTGACACACATCACAGTATCTACTCACCAATGTGACACACATCACAGTATTTACTCACCATTTTGACACACGTCACAATATCTACTCACCATTGTGACACACGTCACAATATCTACTCACCAATGTGACACACGTCACAGTATCTACTCACCAATGTGACACACGTCACAATATCTACTCTCCAATGTGACACACATCACAATATCTACTCACCATTGTGACACACATAACAATATCTACTCACCATTGTGACACATGTCACAGTATCTACTCACCAATGTGACACACTTCACAATATCTACTCACCATTGTGACACACATCACAGTATCTACTCACCATTGTGACACTCATAATATCTACTCACCATTGTGACACACATCACAATATCTACTCACCAATGTGACACACGTCACAATATCTACTCACCATTGTGACACACATCACAGTATCGCATCGAGTAGTTTCCTTCCTTGACAAACGTTATGCACGCCGGTTTATTGAGAACGCCTTGCGGGTTTCTACAAGCCGAGCCCGTCAGGAACGTGGCGGCACTCCTAAACGTGAAAAACAGCGAACTACAGAACAACGTGCAGGTAAACGTGAAAAACAGCGAAACACAGAATAACAACTTACAGGCGCGGCATTTAAACAGCGAAACACAGAATATCAATGTACAGGCCGCATTCCTAAATGTGCAAAACAGCGAAACACAGCATATCAACGTACAGGCGGCATCCCTAAACGTGAAAAACAGCGAAACACAGCATATCAACGTACAGGCGGCATTCCTAAACGTGAAAAACAGCGAAACACAGCATATCAACGTACAGGCGGCATTCCTAAACATATCAACGTACAGGCGGCATTCCTAAACGTGAAAAACAGCGAAACACAGCATATCAACGTACAGCCGGCATTCCTAAACGTGAAAAACAGCGAAACACAGCATATCAACGTACAGGCGGCATTCCTAAACGTGAAAAACAGCGAAACACGGAATATCAACGTACAGGCCGCATTCCTAAACGTGAAAGACAGCGAAACACAGAATAACAACAATTTACTCAAACAATAATTTATACTTTAAATACAAGGTTTTAGTTTGCAAGGAATTCGTTTCTCATGTTCCACTTTCTAATATTGAGACATTTTATCATTGCTTGAATTCGGGATGGCTACTAGAATGGCAGCACTCCCCCCCCCCCCCCCCCAAAAAAAAAAAAAAAAAAAAAAAAAATAATAATAATTAAAAGGAAAAAAAGACAACATTACATGTTTGGCATTACCGTAAACAATAATTATGAAGCAGCCTGCTAAGTTTTAAACGTTTTAAATGTGCATCAAACGTTTTTAAAAATAACCTACGTGTAAAGTTAAATGACAGACCTAGTACATGTAATTGTTTGTGCTGGAGTGTCGTTAAACATCCATTCATTCATTCATTCATTCATTTAGTACATGTAGTTCACAATGGGAAGCATCCTGTCATAAACGGAAATAAGCACGCAAATCACAAATGACTGATGTTTATAGTTATACCAGTCCTGGTTTCTGTCTCTAATAATAGATATACATACATATACATTGTATCATTGCATTTTGTTGACAGTGTATCAGAAACTGTGTAAGACGTCCAACATCATTCACTTTACATACTAATTACTAGACTACTAGTATGTTTTGACTATACCTGCAAATGATGATCATCACCAAATACTCATAGGATACAAAGGGTTGCTGCCCAACAAAGAGTTTTGTTTGTTGAAAATACGCCCCAATTAATTATCAGTGATCTAAAGATGTAGTCATAGTGGACTTTTAATCATATATTCAGCTTGATCACTTTCATCCTTCTCGTAGATTTTGTTACAATATTTGTTCCCTGCCTACTATTGAAGCAGTAACCTCACCGTGGTGCAGGGGTGTAACATTGTCTTTGAAAATGGCCAATACAGCACAAATTGAAATTTTGAGTAAAAGTCAGTATCTATCAGTGATATTTGTGTTTTTGCACAGTTCTTTACACTGTTTTTATTTAAATCTTGAATTTTTATATTGATGTTGATCATCACCTTATTTGTTTGCATTACCATAGTTTGACACCCAATAGCCGATGTATATTTTGTGCCGGGGTGTTGTTAAACATTAATTAATTCATTAATTCATTCATTCATTCATTCATTCATTCATTCATTCATTCATTCTATTCAAAAAAGTATATGGTAATGAGCTGTTAAATACCCACATTTTTTGTTGTTGAAAAGCCACACCGAATTTGATGCATGATTGCAGAGGTGTATTTTTAAAATCGAATACCTTTTGCAGTGCATCAACCTTTGTGTTCATATTTGTATCTTATGAATATATAGCTACTCTTTTGGTGATACTGGAGGTATAATCGGATACATATACTTAGTACTTGCAATGTTTAGGTGAGAAATGTAGGTGTCGTTGTTGAGACAAACTGATATGGTCAATGCACTGAAGTGGTGAAATATATATATATATATTCATTATCAATTGACAGAAATGTGAAAACGTTACCAAAATACCAATCACTGTTTGCGGCTTACCCATTTAATGCAGCAAGATTGAAATTATAGACTTATAGAATTATATGACGCAACCTTACTTTTAGATAATTCCAAAGTAGGTTGATACACCCCTATGATAGCGGATGGTCCAATAATTATTATTTAAGATGGTGGTTAAAATAGCGTTATTTGTAGATATTTTTCTAATGGATTTGGCACCCTCAAAACTTATCAGTTGGTTTTAAAATGGTGATTCGTATAACGTGGACATTTCTTTGTTATGGCAGCTATTGTGGTAGCCATCTTGAAAATAAATAGTGATTTTAAAAAATCTGATATTAGAAAGTGAAAGCAACGACTGAATTCCTTGCCCCGAAAAACCCTATATTTGAAGTAAAGGTTATTATTTGCCGTTATAGAACGATGAGGTCTTGTACGTGGCAGCCATTTTCATAGCCATCTTGGCAGTAAACAAAAGATAATTATAAATTAATACCTAGACCCATAAAACTCAGTCACTAACGTCACACGCTTGCTTTAGATAATGTAAAATGTGATACATTACAATTGCCGTGTTCTGGCTACCTTATTGGCGGGAATCTGGAATTTAAATGATGTGGCAATGTTTTGATTAGCTTATACTGTTCAAAATAAATTTATTCACCCCTAAAATACCATCATAGAAACATCAACAGTTTTTCGATCGCTAATACCTTATCTACGATATTGCCAGTTCTGTGGTTTGGCTGTCATCTTGGACGCCATATTGAACATTTCACATTGCTCAAGGGTGCCAAGTTTGCACCCCTCGGGTACTCAATCAGCATCTTCCAAAGATGTAAAAAAAAAAAAACCCCACAGAGAACAAGTGTGGGTACAGAACTGCAAGGTCAAGTGCCCTGGCAAACAGACTAAGAGAAATGGCTTATGTGCTTTTATGTTTGTTTTATTTGGTAAACGTGTGATGTATACACGGTGAGAAGCTAATGCATTATCAATCTATCTGTCGTTCTACAAAACTAGGAGCCTGTATGCCCATGGTGTTTGGTGTAGAAACCGACACATGTGGTCCAGGGTACACGGATACCGAGATGTTGCGTTTCTGAGTTATTGAACGGCCCCTTACATTCGAGTGACCTACCCTTCATAGTATCACTAGCTACTAATGGAAACATGCAGCGGGTTTCCTCTTTAACACTTTAGTGTACTCAAAAATAAATATTTCTAATGAATAAGTACTGATAATTTCCATATGCCCAATACTCTCAAAATTAATACAATTTTTTTTGAATGATTAAACTTATATTTGAACGGAGATAAAAATTTAAAGGCACTTAAGGCAACATGTTTGACTTGAATTATTTTGTCTGCACTTCTGGAACTGTTCCATTGTTCTAATGGTGTGTTAAATGAATTTGATATGGGGTTTTTCTCTGATTGCAACAAATATTTTTCAAATCTGATGTAATAATTACGTTTGTACTCAAATAACCTCAATTTTTTTTTTAAATGATGCTATGTCTATTCACAAATCAATATGGTTTTTTTCTTAATTAATGCTAATTTTGTCACAGGCATTACATGTCAGAATTACCAAATGTTTGACATCCAATAGCCGATGAATAATAAATTAGTTTCCTCTAGTGGTGTCGTTAAATAAAACAAACGTTTTCCTCTCTAAAACTATATGTCAGAATTACCAAATGTTTGATCAATAAATCAGTGATCAATGAATCAGTGTACTCTAGTGGTGTCGAAAAGAAAACAGATTTTATTTTACCCTTCGTAGTCTGCGTATCCACTGATTGTGACATTGTTGTCAAAGCGCAAGTCCCAGGGCAGACATTTTGTACCGTCGATGGCATAATTCCAGTTACCGTCATAGCTCTCGCCCTTGTCACCCAAACCGTAGCAGTAGTCCTCAGCTACAAAAACGTAAGAAAACAAAATTAAAAATAATAATAAGCATTATTTTATTTTATATTTGCAAATCTTTAGAGTGTGTCGAAAGAAATTCTCGAGGAAGCTTTCACAAACCATCTGTCTAGTTCTTAATATTACTAAATCAAACAAACATAAATTAAAAACAAAAACTCCAATACTATTAGTCAAAGTACATTATAATAACAGGGGAAGCCGAATGGGGATATTGATGAGCATTATGTAGTTTTAGAGTGGCAGTGATTTTAATATTTCAAAACATTACGTACGTGTGTGTGTGTGTGGGGGGGGGGGGGGGGGCGTAAAACTGCCCAATTTCGCGTTACGTAAGTGTTCAACGAGCCCTTAAAGGGACATTCCTGAGTTTGCTGCACTTTTAAAGATGCTATCGACTAACAAAGACTTTTTAACGATTGTAATTACATATCAAATATATTTTCTGCATAAAATATTAGTGGCTGTATATAAAACTTGTTTCTGATTGTTCTAATGTTTGTACTAGGTTAAATTTCATCTTATTTCCTAAGATATTGTTTTTTCGTACGTACGAAATTATTTGAAGACAAAATCAGTTTGGGCTTCTTACAAATATTAAGACGACCAGAAACACATTGAATATACAGACACTGGTATTCTAAACAAAGAAATGTATTTAATATATAAGTTTAATCGTAGAAATATTTTATTAGTCGGAAACATCTTACAATGCAGCAAACTCAGGAATGTCCCATTAAGGCTAGTAAACACTTTCTCTGACTAACCACTATCACCTAACCATGAACCCACAGTCCTGTATAGAAAGCCCAGATAGCCAAGGTGTGTGACCATGACAGTGTGCTTGAACCTTAATTAAATATAAGCACGAAAATCAAGTTAAAAAATAAAACTGATATGAAGTTAAACTGTAAGACAACGACTTCCTAATAGCTGCACCAGTACCTCCAAGACGCGTAACTACTATCTGGAAACCAGTTCCTTGAGACCCGACGGCTCCTGACCGGAAGTGTAGAGCCATGCGATTGTAGACAGACACGAGGTTTCGTGGAAGAGAACTTGTTTTAGTCCTGAACACAACAATGAATGAATGTTTAACGACACCCCAGCACTGTACAAAACAAAAACAAAACAAACACACACACACACACACACACACACACACACACACACACACTTTCCACACACACACACTAACAAACCACACACACACCATAAACCTCATAAAATATATATCACGGATACCAAGATCGATTGGAAGTATTTTTAGCTTTGAGCGAATTTATACGATTTACTGTATTCTGATTGGCTGACGTCACTAAAAAACCCAAGCGTTACCCTTCCATAAACCTCATAAAAATACGTCATCACGGAAGACCAAGATCGATTGGAACTATTTTTTGCTGGATGGGCGAGATAGCCCAACGACCCAGTTCGGTGATCGTTTTAAAAATAGAACAAGGAAGTGACCTGTTTTCAGGGTTTGGAGTCTCGATTAAAAAAATAAGAGAACTGGATGAGATATTCATGTTATATAAAAAAAAAAAAAAAATTACAATATATTTTTTATTTGTTATTTAAAAAAAAAAATTACCATTCTGTTAAAAAAAACCCCAAAACATCCAATAGTATGTATACATGTATTCCTACGCTTATTTGTAGAACATTGTTGACGGTAAGAACGAAAGAAATGATTTTTGAGTGTTTTAAGGTACACTTCTTGTACTGTTTGTAATTATAAGAATTGTTTCTCATTTTTTAGGAATTTATCGATGTATAAAAGTCACAAATGTAGTATAAAATCGCTTCGCTACGCTACGCGATTTTATACCATTTGTGACTTTTATACATCGATAAATTCCAAAAAAAATAGAAACATCGATAAATTCCTAAAAAATTAGAAACAATTCTTATATATACATAATGGAAATCTGTTAATGCAGTTATAGATTTGTCAAATCAGTCTTGGAGTAGCAGTCTTCCTACAGACAACGTAAGCAGGTAGTGTCTTGGAGAGTGGCAGTCTTCCTACATACGACATGGATGTATTGTCGTATGAGTGGCAGTCTTCCCACATACGATATAATAATGAATTGTCATTAGACTGGCAGTCTTCCCACATACGACATAATGTATTGTCATGAGAGTGACAGTCGTCCTACAGACGACGTAACGGTGTAGTGTCTTGGTGAGTGGCAACCCTCTTTCAGCTGAAGAACCTTGTGCGGACATACCATTTTGATTAGTAGATCGGTTTTGCCGTTCAGATATGTATGTTGGTGACCAGTCATGGTGTTTGAATTGACAGAATCTGACATTTTAGGACATGTTTCTGAATGCTTAGCTACAGAAGATGAGGATCAACAAACTTCTGGCGCCGCCAAAACGTCGCACCGAACACTACCTTGTCCTCGTGGCTGCTGTCACTGGTGGGGAAGGATATGCTCACCTTTAACAAACACCTGATATCATCACAGTGAAGACAGTTATTCATGAGTACATGGCGTGTCATCTATTTAAATCTCTATTTCTCGTTCCAGCCAGTGTACCACGAGTTGTATATCAAAGGCCGTGGTATGTACTACCCTGTCTGTGGGATGGTGCATACAAAAGATCCCTTGCTGCTAATCGGAAAGAGAAGCCCATGAAGTGGCGACAGTGGGTTTCCTCTCTCAATATCTGTGTGGTCCTTAACCATATGTCTGACGCCATATAACCGTAAATAAAATGTGTTGAGTGTGTCGTTAAATAAAACATGTCTATTTAAATCTCTAGCGAGGTCTGTCTTTTACAAGGAATGGTAATCATATCACGGGCAAAGTAGTACAAATTAGTGCAAAGTAGTGGAAAGTGACACTTCTCGTACAGGTGAAACCCCTCGCAGTGTTATATTAGCGAGCAGACACGGCCTTGTTGCGCAAAGTTCCGATTTTGAAAGCTTCTGTAGTCATGATGAAAATACCCACCCCCCAAAATAAACAAAAAACAACAAACAAACACTGGGTTTATAGCAGTGTATAATCTAACGAGGGAAAAGGATGTAATAGTTTAAAGAAAAAATATTTATCCATGATTTAGAATGTCATAAAACAAGCGTTCCCTACCGTACTCAGAAACGTTTTGTACCTCCTAAGCTCAAGGGCCATGACTCTGTCAATGATGGGTAAATTGCCATGAAAGTCAAACTGTGGTGTAGACAGACCGAAGGACGTAGGTGAAACCTATAATCCCTTCAGGGTGGATCGATGTGGGACAAAAAACAAAAGGTCTACTTACAGTTTGGGGGATGGGGGAGACTGTTTCTTGTTCCAGTCAGTGCACCACGACTGGTATATCAAAGGCCGTGGTATGTGCTATTCTGTCTGTGGGATGGTGTATATAAAAGGCTCCTTGCTACTAATGGATAAAATGTAGTGGGTTTCCTCTCTAAGACTAAATGCCAAATGTTTGACATCCAATGTGCTCTAGTGGTGTCGTTAAACAAATGAAACTTTAGCTTACAGCTTGGATGGAACGGCGTTGAGAATGTATCGGCGGTAGGTGAAGGTGTCGGTGTCATCGACATCAAAAGCTAAAAACTCTGCTCGAATCTTGGCGTCGTCTTCTACCTGCAACACAAAACAACAACATTCTGTAGTCACCAGAACACATTAATACATACGTCTGGACCACAGCACTAGTTTAAATCCGTACGTCTGGACCCCGCCACTAGTTCAGATCCGTACGTCTGGACCCCGCCACTAGTTCAGATCCGTACGTCTGGACCCCGCCACTAGTTCAGGTCTTTCTCATTTCTATTCATCAAACTTTTGTCTCACTCAGATGATAACAAAAAAAAGAGTAAATAATTATATTCTGGTATAAAAAAATATTCTAATTCAGTGACATTATTGTAGTTATAATTTTACGTTTTCCCCTCATTTTCACATTTTCGTCACCGATAATCTTGCTTTCTGCACTCGAAATTATATACACAGGTCCTATGGCTATAATAAATCAAATGATCTTAATAAGATGGCATGTATGGAGGTGACAGCTACTTAAAAAGAGATAACAAAAATAACTGACTGGTTCACAACCTCATCAAAATGTCTGGCCATTTTAGCGTATGATCTACAGTGGTTAAAAGGTATTTTAATTAAAACAAGTAATGAATTTATGTTACATAGTCCAGGTTAAAGGTATTTCGCAATTAAAATAATTTGATCAGTATTGTTGTAAAACACAATTCCTTGTTTAAAATATTATTCTATGCGCATCCGCGTGCGCATTCAGGTGTTCTTTTGTCTTGGGAAGCTATAAACAGATTTTAACCGTATATTGTGGCTAAGATCAGCTCTCGTCTGTAGATAAAGCACCAGACACTGAGTCAAGGTGGCACCTGTACGAGACATGGGACATTGGGGGGAGGGGGGAGGGGGGCAACTAGCGTTGGAAGAAATCTTCAAATTTGGGCAAAAACGATAGAAATATTCAGGCAAAATGTGCTAACCTGAGACCTTTCACCATGTATTTCCACCATTCTACCATTAGTTGTGATTGATGTAAAAATGCGCAGTGATTCGTTTGCAACCATATAATGCTAACATGAATAAATGTTGTTAACCAGATTCGGGCATTTTTGTTTAATTCGGGCAAAACACAGCCTTCTCGCCTACACAAATGGGAGCCCATACGCCTATGACAATACCTCTATGAACCAGTTACATTCCGTATTCGCCGGGTAGTTGGAAGGGTGGTTAAACGAGGTGATCACTTGTGATGGATTCGCAGCATCCAGCTTGATAACAGCGCCACAATCTGTAATAGAAATTCACGTTAGTAACCAATTTGATGAATCATTGGCGTGAAAGATTTGGTTGGGCAGGATATGCTCACCTTTCGCAAACACTTTATATCATCACTGATTTTTACAGTGACCTATGAGTGCATGACATCACGATTGTATATATTCCACTGAGCTCTATCCTGTGCAAGTTTGGGTTTTCCTAAGCTAGTCTCAGGAGTGGCAGTCCGGCTGCGGGCGATACAGGTAGTACTAAACCAAATAACTTCCGGCTGGATCAAAGTTCGAGGTGCACGCAACTCTTGATAGAGGAGTGAACATCACAAGTCCTGTGATTGGTGACAAATGTGAGTGTGGTGGTTGTAAAAAAAAAATAGTTTCATCTGGGCAAAATATGTATGCAATTTTATTTCATCTAGAACCACTGTGTCAAGTAGCCTTGTGCTTGAAACATGTATGGGGTACGTGTAAAAAAATACTCGAATTTTGTGCGGAACTTGGAGAGTGAGACCATATCCGTTATCTCAGAAATGAGCAGCTTGACCCCCAATGTTTTCCTGATTTATTTTAAGGGTGAGGGGTGGTAGTATTTATATCCGTGGCGTTTATTTTTATTTTTTTTTCTATTTTTTATTATTATTTTTTTTATGGCGTTTATTTCGATTGATACGCTGCGAGTTTTAGCTAAATATGTTACTATTGTCGTCTTTTGGGTTTGATTTGGTGGTATACACTCTACAAAAAGATGAAATATCATGTTACGGATCTTCTAAGCAAGTGGCAGTCTCTCTAAGGACCTGTTTGTGGACCATGGAAGCAATCACGACTTTTATTAAACGGACATTCCTGAGTTTGCTCCATTGTAAGGTGTTTTCGATTAATAAAATATTTCTACGATTAAATTTACATAATAAATATATTTTCTTGTTTAGAATATCAGTGTCTGTATATTCAATGTGTTTCTGGTCGTCTTAATATTTGTAAGAAGCCCAAACTAGATTTTGTCTTCAAATAATTTCGTACGTGCGAAAAAAACATATTTTAGGAAATAAAATGAAATTTAACGTAGTACATATATTAGAACGATCAGAAACACGTTTAACACACAGCCACTAATATTTTATGCAGAAAAATATATTTGATATGTAATTACAATCGTTAAAAAGTCTCTGTTAGTCGATGACATCTTAAAAATTGCAGCAAACTCAGGAATGTCCCTTTAATATTAGAACAAAATAGTTTCCTAATTATTCGCGAACCCAGTGGTTGGAATCAATCAGAAATGACTTCATATTAAATGAATACAAATTTAAAAAAACAACTCAAAGAAACAAAAAAAAACATGTGAATGTTCGGGCTGAAATTCGGTCGTCTGGAGAGCGAACCGTTGCTTGCCAGAATGCCCCAGACCAATATACATATACATTCATCATTGAAAAGTGTTTTCACATTATGTTGTTACGGAATAAAATGAAAATAGTTGATTACCCTATCGGAAGTTGTGTACGTTTTGACAGACTGAGACGATCAAACGAATCGGAATAATACCTGTAGTCCTAGGGTCGAGCACCTGCTAGTGGATTATGGAAGCAATCCAGACTTTGACTTACATCCTTTCGACTCCGTATTGTGCAGAGATACGATTTTTAAATGGGAATACGATTTTATTGCTCAGATTTATGATACCTGCGATTGTGACTGTAACTGAGTATTTGATTGGATCGTCCTGTTATTCACCGTAAGCAATTATCTGATTGGATCTATTAGCTTGGCACGTGACGTTTAGTGAAGGGACCGGCCTCGGTGGCGTCGTGGTTAGGCCATCGGTCTACAGGCTGGTAGGTACTGGGTTCGGATCCCAGTCGAGGCATGGGATTTTTAATTCAGATACTGACGCCAAACCCTGAGTGAGTGCTCCGCAAGGCTCAATGGGTAGGTGTAAACTACTTTCACCAACCAGTGATTCATAACTGGTTCAACAAAGGCCATGGCTTGTGCTATCCTGCAAGTGGGAAGCGCAAATAAAAGATCCATTGCTGCTAATCGGAAAGAGTAGCCCATGTAGTGGTGACAGCGGGTTTCCTCTCAAAATCTGTGTGGTCTATAACCATATGTCAGACGCCATATAACCGTAAATAAAATGTGTTGAGTGCGTCGTTAAATAAACATTTCTTTCTTTCTTTCTTTAGTGAAGGGGGTGGGGGGCGTTTAATGACGACCAGCTCGAGTATTCCAATGACACTAAAATGCATTGCACTCAAGTAGAGCAGTCTTCCTCAGAAACATCTACCCAGCCCAAGATACTCCACAGGAAAACATAATAAATAAATAAATTCACTGTCTTCATTCCAGGGCCGTAGCTAGCATTTTTTGTTGAGGTGTGTGTGGGGGGGGGGGGGGGGGGGAAATGAGTAGTTAATAGTCTAAAACTCCTTAAACGGTTAAGAAGAGCATTTTCTCTAAGTTTTTATAAATGTTTTTCGGGGGGGGGGGGGGGCGTATCTCCCTCCCTCCTTTCGCTTACGGCCCTACATTCGCCAGCTACGGCCTTACCCATACATTCGCCAAACAAAAAAAAAGAAACGGGGGCTCAATCTACAGCGCTTGTTTTCGTCTTACGCGCCTGTGGTTGTAGTGAAGACGTACTGTAAACGGAGGGACGTTGTTACAATGCCCCTCCCATAGGATTCGCGCTGTGGTTGTAGTGAAGACGTACTGTAAACGGCGGGACGTTGTTCACAACCAGTAAGGACTTCGCGCCTGTGGTTGTAGTGAACTAAACGGAAACAGTCAGAAACGGGCGTAGGATTCGCGCCTGTGGTTGTTAGTGAAGACGTTCTGTACGGCGGGACGTTGTTCACACCAGTACCCCTCCCATAGGATTCGCGCCTGTGGTTGTAGTGAAGACGTACTGTAAACGGCGGGACGTTGTTCACAACCAGTACCCCTCCCATAGGATTCGCGCCTGTGGTTGTAGTGAAGACGTACTGTAAACGGAGGGACGTTGTTCACAGTCAGTACCCCTCCCATAGGATTCGCGCCTGTGGTTGTAGTGAAGACGTACTGTAAACGGCGGGACGTTGTTCACAACCAGTACCCCTCCCATAGGATTCGCGCCTGTGGTTGTAGTGAAGACGTACTGTAAACGGCGGGACGTTGTTCACAGTCAGTACCCCTCCCATAGGATTCGCGCCTGTGGTTGTAGTGAAGACGTACTGTAAACGGCGGGACGTTGTTCACAGCCAGTACCCCTCCCATAGGATTCGCGCCTGTGGTTGTAGTGAAGACGTTCTGTAAACGGCGGGACGTTGTTCACAACCAGTACCCCTCCCATAGGATTCGCGCCTGTGGTTGTAGTGAAGACGTACTGTAAACGGCGGGACGTTTAAACAACCAGTACCCCTCCCATAGGATTCGCGCCTGTGGTTGTAGTGAAGACGTACTGTAAACGGCGGGACGTTGTTCACAACCAGTACCCCTCCCATAGGGTTCGCGCCTGTGGTTGTAGTGAAGACGTACTGTAAACGGCGGGACGTTGCCCGGTGGTACAGCGCTCGCCTGATACGCGGTCGGTCTAAGATCCATCCCCGTCGGTGGACCCATCAGGCTATTTTTCGTTCCAGCCAGAGCACCACGACTGGAATATCAAAGGCAGTGGTATGTGCTATCCTATCTGTGGGATGGTGCATATAAAAAATCCCTTGCTTCCAATGGAAAAATAAATGTAGCGGGTTTCCTCTCTAAGACTATATATCAAAATGACTAAATGTTTGACATCTAATAGCCGATGATTCATAAATTAATGTGCTCTAGTGGTATCGTTAAAGAAATTAAACTTTAAACTTTTACTTACTGTAAGAGAGGGGCGTGTACACGCAGACGTCGAATTTGACGACGAATTCGCCATTGCTGTTCGTGAGGGTATGGTACGGTAGATCTCCTGACGTCACTATATCTGGGTGGTGGATTGTGAACGAGTCTCTCCGGGCGACGAATCCTGGTGATTAAAACAAAGCAGATATTTACACTTGTTGTTGTTGTTGTTGTTGTAAAGTAGATATTTAAAGTCGCGACCTCGTCTCCTTATCTAGCAACTTCGATTTAAAAATAATTTTTTTTACTATTGTTATTATTGTTGTTGTTGTTGTTATTGTTGTTGTTTGTTATTATTATTATTATTATTATTAGTAGTAGTAGTAGTAGTAGTAGTAGTAGTAGTAGTAGTAGTAGTAGTAGTAGTAGTATTTTGGTGGTAGTAGTAGTAGCAGCAGCAGCAGCAGCAGCAGTAGCAGTAGCAGTAGCAGTAGCAGTAATAATAATAGTAGTAGTAGTAGTAGTATTTTGGTGGTAGTAGTAGTAGTAGCAGCAGTAGCAGTAGCAGTAGCAGTAGCAGTAATAATAATAGTAGTAGTAGTAGTGTTGTTGTTGTTGTTGTTGTTGTTGTTGTTTAACTTCATTTTCATGCTCATATTTAATTAATTTCAAGCTTTCCTGGGAAGATAGATGAATGGGCTGTCGGTCTTGAATTGCAGCTTTGTATTGTAGTTGGTGTAGTGAGCCCACGCCTCCCCACTACGCCGATGCAGGCCGGTGTTACACCATGTGTAGTGGTTATTTTTATAAACCAACACACTGAAACAAACCGTCTATTTCCTGGCAGGTGTCAGATCGAGAGAAAACGGCGAACTCGTCTGTTGTGGGAAGTCCCATCAGCGGTTCCTCGACTAGCCCTTGCTGAACACAGAAATCCAGGGAGCCCACACTCGCCCCGCTTGTAGAAGAGAAGTTTATATCTCCACTTTCCAGTGCTAAAAGATGAAATGATACGGACATTACAATTGTAATGTGTGTATTGGTAATTATCGATTGATTTGTCTCTCTCTGGCTGTTTTATTTGCCTTGTTCAAATCTAGTTATTTATGCTCCAGTTTTAACATTAATTATAGATCCATGTTAAATAACGACATAATTATGCACTTTAGCCACAATTTACGAACAACATTAATTATAGATCCACGTTAAATAATTATATAAATATGCACTTTAGCCACAATTTACGAACAACATTAATTATAGACCGACGTTAATAACGATGTAATTGTGCATTTTAGCCACAATTTACGAGAACAAAATTCCGGCAGTCTCGCTACCTTCAAATGGGGATTGCAATTATGGTATCTACATAGTAGTCATCTTTACTCGGGAATAGCCGTTTACATTTTCGTCCTTTTGTGATATATTTATACGTATTTAATGTGTAATAGCTCTGCTCTTCGAAAAAATCGCACAATGCCTGCCAACTCAGGACAGTTTCTTTAAAAGAAGTGCCTTGAATAAATAACATTATAAAAGTAGAATTATCCTGAATAAATAATAGAAATATTAATATAAAACTACTCCGAATAAATTATTAATGTAGCTCTACCTTGAAAACATAATACAATTATTAATACAGAATACCGTGAATTGATAACATAGTTATTAATCTGGAACAACCTTAAATAAATAGCAAAATTATTATAGAACTACACTGAATAAATAGTAGAAGTATTCACTTGGAGCTACCCTGAATGAATAACAGAATTATGAATATAGTATATAGTAGTTTATGAACCACCTCCTCGGAACCAGTAGGGTTTCCCATCCCAACTATCCTCATCATGTTCGTTGTACATAATAATGAAATGTAAGACATGTTGATTCCAACACACGTTTAGCTGCACGTTCATCAAACCATCTAACACTGACAAAGTATCTGTAATTGTGTGCATCAAATTATCTGAATACTACATATTGTAATTAAAAAATCAAATTGTCTGCGTCAGTGTATGTCATAATTATATTTCTATAGCACTACTCCTAAAACTTTTGAATAAATTATAACTCTATTCCTGAAAGGAAAAAGATGTCAGACTACACTAATGAAGCAAATAACATAAAATTAGAAGAAAACGTTATTGGTTTATTGGTTCATTTTTTCAACATATGTCTCTGCATTTACATGTACCAATTACTTAATAAGTTAATAATGTGTGTTTTCACTCGACTTAGTATTTTGATGAGTGCGATTTTTCACTCACCTAAGCGTTTTGAGGTGTGCGATTTTTCACTCGCCTTTGTTTTTCAAAAGCCAAGGACTGATATATAACTACAAGACTTGTTAACACCGGTCTACCCTCAAAAAGAATAGTACTGAATTACCTTGAATAAATACAGAATATATTATGGAACTATCATTAATAAATACAATGATTAATATAATTGATTTACCCTGAAGTTAATAAGGAATTGTTTTGAATACGTAACAGAATTATGGAATTATTTTAATAAAAAAATTAAATTAAATTAACAAAAACACAATAATTAAATA
The DNA here is from genome assembly GCF_016097555.1 of Gigantopelta aegis. Classification (NCBI taxonomy): domain Eukaryota; kingdom Metazoa; phylum Mollusca; class Gastropoda; order Neomphalida; family Peltospiridae; genus Gigantopelta; species Gigantopelta aegis. The sequence goes on from NC_054707.1 coordinate 14,934,764, forward strand.
TCCGTACCAGACGGAAACTTAGTATTAATTTGCTTACCAGACGGACACTGGTTGTTAATTTTCTTACCAGACGGACACTGGTTGTTACATAGTCTTACAAGACGGAAACTAGCTGTTACATTTTCTTACCAGACGGACACTGGTTGTTTCCCGCCAGAAAGCCGTTCATGCCGTGGTCCCACACCTCCGTGTTTCCAGCAGACGGCTTGCTGCAGAGATATACAGTCAACGTGTCGCCAGACAACGCCGTCGCTAGGTTGTAGTACGATGACGTCGTCATGGCAGTAATGCCGGTCACGACAGCAGTGGACTCCGTCAATCCAGCTGGACAGCCCGACGTCGTCTTCAACAACTGTATGTCGGTGTCGGGCCATGAACCAGAAGCTGGAGGTAAAGGGTGAATTGTTTTTAAAAGCATTTAGTAAAGGTACTGACAGACATAACCCTCAGAAATCGGAGGGTATGTTGTGCACGGAATACAATATAGTACAATATAACACAGTGCAATGCTATTCAAATCTTTATCAAATCTGTAACCTTAGTACGGATAAATTAGTGAAGGTACTGCTAGACATAACCTCCAGAACTCGCAGGGTGTAGAGCACGGACTGCAATGCATTACAATACAATACAATACAATGCAATGCAATGCAATGCAATGCAATGCAATGCAGTGCAATGCAAGCAATACAAACAATGCAATGCAATGCAATGCAATGCAATGCAATGCAATGCAATGCAATGCAATGCAATGCAATGTGCAATGCAATGCAATACAAACAATACAATGCAATGCAATGCAATGCAATGCAATGCAATGCAATGCAAAACAATGCAATAAAACAATGCAAACAATACAATACAATACTACAATACTACAATATGATGTAATTCAATCTTTATTGCAACCTTAGTATGGATGAATAGGTCAAAGAGAAATTTCCCAAGTATAAAACAGTCACTCTCCCTCTGAAGCTGAGGTAACCCTAATATGAGTTGACCCTCTCCGCCAGTTGAAAGGTCAATTAATAACTGCAGTCTATGCTCGAGATTATATCAAATAACAAATGCTGACGATCTTATTGCATAGATTTACTGTTCATGAACACTAAAAATGTTCAGTTTTAACAGGTTTATACTATGGAAAGACATAGTCTCTTCTCATAGTCCCCGAACAAGTAAATTTTCAAGTAATTTGCATAAACATTATGTTAGACAAATCACCGTATGCTACAATGTGTCTTTAGACATAATTTAACTCAGATGTTTTGTCCCGATTTCGCAGTTCAATAGCTCTATATTCCCTCAGCTCTATATTTCCTCAGCTAAGCATAACCCTAACCCTAATACCGAGGAAACATAGAACTGACGAACCCTGACCCTACATCTGAGGGAACATAGAGATGAGGAACCCTACCCCTACCCCTGAGGGAACATAGAGCTGCGGAACCCTAATCCTACTCCTGAATGAACATGGATCTGAGGTACCCTAACCCTACCCCTGAGGGAGTATAGATCTGAATAACCCTAATCCTAACCTTGAGGGAATATACAGCTGAGGAACCCTAACCCTAACCCTGAGCGAACATAGATCTGGGGAACGCTAACCCTACAATTGAGAGAACATAGAGCTGAAGAACCCTAACCCTAACGCTGAGGGAACATAGAGCTGAGGAACCCTAACCCTAACCCTGAGGGAACATAGAGCTGGGGGACCCTAACCCTATCCCTGAGGGAACATAGAGCTGAGGGACCCTAACCTTATCCCTGAGGGAACACAGAGCTGCGGAACCCTAACCCTATCCCTGATGAAACAGAGAGCTGAGGAACTCTAACCCTACCCCTGAGGGAACATAGAGCTGAGGAACCCCAAGCCTACTCCTGGGGGAACAGAGATCTGAGGAACGCTAACCCTACCCCTGAGGGAACATAGAGCTGAAGGAACCCTATCCCTGAGGAAACATAGAGCTGAGGAACCCTAACTTTACCCCTGAGGGAACATAGAGCTGCAGAACCCTACCCCTACCCCTGAGGGAACATAAAGCTGAGGGACCATACTTCTGAGGGAACACAGAGCTGAGGAACCCTAATCCTACCCATGATGGAACATAGAGCTGAGAAACCCTAACCCTGAGGGAACATAGAGCTGACGACCCCTAACCCTACCGCCGAGGGAGCATAGAGCTGAGGAACTCTAACCCTATCCCTGAGGGAACATATGGCTGCGGAACTCTACCCCTAACCCTGACGGAACAAAGAGCTGAGAAACCCTACCCCTACTCTTAAAGGAGCATAGAGCTGAGAATATCTAACCCTACTCCTGAGGGAATATAGAACTGAGAAACTCTAACCCTACTCCTGATGGAACATAGAACTGAGAAACTCTAACCATACCCTTGAGGGAACATAGAGCTGCGTAACCCTAACCCTACCCCTGAAGGAACATAGAGCTGAGGGAACATAGAGCTGACCCAACCTAATTAAAATTAGCTCGACTGGTTAATTACTATTGTCTATGGATCTAACAGCACCCCGTTGGAGCTCATGTCCAGTTGACCTTTCATTCGACCAATCAAGGCCTTACTTGCAAAATCATGCCAGTGATTTGAAAAGAATTTGAAAACATTCGGGATTATGCCGAGGGTATACGAAAGGATTCGGGTGAATTACGAAGTATTCCGGAAACTAATTTTAATATAAAATTTTATATAAAATTCGTTTCAAGACGAAAAAAAAAACCGTGATAGTATAGCCATAAAATCTGTTTATACTAGTATACAATCCAGAGTTTATTACTGCACTTTTCCCCCTGTTTTATAATGTTGAAATAGACCAACAAGTTCGCCTATTGCATAAACAGTCTCGCCCGATATTTTAGAATTTGTATGCTCCCGAATAACGCTATAAAAGGCGAAGTGTAATTGGTCGATATTTAAATTGTTATTTATAGATGAAATATCACCTGGACATGGGAGTTCACGCAATGCTGTTCGATCTACTGGAAGACCAGTAGAGCTAATTTTAATCAGATTGGAGCTGACCCCAACACGATGCGATGTTTCTTAAAGTGACAGAACCTAGTTTTTCAACACCACCGCGTATTGTTCACTATTAGAGTCATTTTGGGTAACTGAAATCAGACATTATTTACATATTTTGTTAAGATTATCCATTTACGAATAACCGAAGTGTTTCTGGTCATCCTGATGTTTATAATACCACGAAATGCATTTTTGTTCAGAATTTTAAAAAACGAACGTGCGTCTGAGAAGTAATGATTATAGAAACGAGTTCCAGTCTATATTTAGAAGGTATGTCCCCAATTCCAACGTCTCAGACTCTAGTTTCACTCTGTTGTAACTTTACGGAGACGTGTTAACGATTTGTAAATTAACCAGACTTGGTATCCATTTTCACGGGTTGAAATTAGGATCTGCGACTTTAAGAAAGCTTTGAGAATTAGAGCCCTGTCATTACTGAATTACATTAAGCGTTCTTCGGGAAAAGTGGTAAATATTGAAATATTGCATCTGGATCAAGGACAACTGGCATTAGACTGTAAACAATATATGTAAGACACTAGTTAATATAATGTATGACACGTATGGACGTACGTTTAGTTTTGATGGTGTAAGACACTAGTTAATATAATGTATGACACGTATGGACTTACGTTTAGTTTTGATAGCGTCGCAGTTGGAGACTGAATCGAGTCCTCTGGGACACACACACCCACACTCTTTGTTGTAGTAGCCTGGGTAGCCTTCGTTGTCACATATGGGCTTCGTCCCGCAATTCTTCATACCTGAAACAAGACAAGAATTTTGCCTGAATCCGATTTATATCATTTGTAAACAACTGAGTTAAATTATGTCTAAATGCACATTGTAATATACGGCTATTTGTCTAACAAAATGTTTAGTTTGGTCGATAGAGAGAAAGAGAGAAAAGAACTGAGATAAATTACGTCTAACTACGGTGATTGTCTTAGATAAATAAATTATGTCTAAAGGCACATTGTAATATACGGCTATTTGTCTAACATAATGCTTAGTTTGGTCGATAGAGAGAAAGAGAGAAAATAACTGAGATAAATTATGTCTAAATGCACATTGTAACATACGGTGATTTGTCTAACATAATGCTTAGTTTGGTCAATAGAGAGAAAGAGAGAAAAGAACTGAGTTCAATTATGTCTAAATGCACACTGTAACATAATGTTTAGTCTCTTCTTCAAGCCAGTGCACCACGACTGGTATATTAAAGGCCGTAGTATGTGCTGCCATGTCTGTGGGACGGTGTATATAAAACACCCCTTGCTAATAATAGAAACATGTAGCGAGTTTCCTCTCTAAGACTGTTTGACATCGAATAACCCATGGTTAACAAATCAATGTGCTCTATTCGTATCGCTAAACAAAGCACACTTTAACTTTAATAGTGCGGAGTAGTTCACAAAACACATGGCAGTGCTGCATGGTAACGTCCATTTGACTCTGTTTTGTGCAGAAATGCGAATTTTTATTACAGTAATGGGGTTTCTTATTCAGATTTATATGTAGCTGGGTGGTAGGCCTTAGCAAGGTTTCACCTGTACCTGTTCTACTGTAATGGCTCTTGTAACTTAAATATCGCGCGTTCAGACGGGAGAGCGCTCGCTATCGGTTAGCTTGGCAGCAAAAGGAGATGACTTACCCCAGCAGTCGTAGAGGTCGCTGATGTCTCGCGAGATCTCGTCCATGAAGACTCGCTTGGCGTCACTGACGAACTGGTCCTGGTACATGACGTCATACACCGGGAAACCAGTTTCTGACGCAGACTGGCAAACAAGAAAAACAAATCTTTTATTGATAATCTTAAGGCAGAATCTAAACAAAAAAGTAGCTTAAACACAACAGTTGAAACATGAATTAAAATATGTCCTCCTAATTCTCCCCTGAACATTGCTCGCATTTTCTGACGCTTATAATGTGTGCTAATGTAATGAGAATACTTTAAACGCTAATGTAATGAGAATACTTTAAACGCTCATATAGATTGGATACGGCGGTGCGTGCGGTCCGACTGTTGCGTCTGATGCATCTGATTCGTCTGCGGCTTGCGTTGAACATATACACATATTTCATTGCGGCTGGCTGCATGCGTTTTGTGGACGCGCGCATCGCACGCATCAAGTCTAGACGCTCTCATTGAATCAAATATATTTCAAATGATTTTTTTGCCGGACCGCAAACAGTCTACATGAGCGTTGAGATAGGGTTCTGAATGTCTAGCGCTTCTACCTCGTCATTTGTGTCATTCATTATATGTAATATTCACCAATGCTGATATGGATGTGAAACAAACGAACTTACATAAAGAGGATACAGGGTAGGGGCGCCAAGGTCGAAGAACGATGTGATGATAGTCCCGTCAACCACTTTAGCTTTCTTGGAATACGCTGGCTTGAACTCCTTTCTGTAGTCTTTAGAAATTAAAGGAAAAAAATGATTGATTAACGACACATAAACACGGCTATTTGGTGAATAACATTTGTTTATTTCAACATTTCAGAGAGAGAGAGAGAGAGAGAGAGAGAGAGAGAGAGAGAGAGAGAGAGAGAGAGAGAGAGAGAGAGAGAGAGAGAGAGAGGACAGAGACAGATACAGAGACAGAGATATGGAGAGAGAGAGAGAGAGAGAGAGAGAGAGAGAGAGAGAGAGAGAGAGAGAGAGAGAGAGAGAGAGAGAGAGAGAGAGAGAACGTGAGAAACATAGGGAGGGAGAGAAAAAGAGAGATTACACGATGGAGACAGGCAGACACAGAGTTAGAGAGAAAGAGAGGAACATACAGAGAACAAGGAGACAAAAAGAGAAAAGTAGATAGAAAGAGGGAGATATACAGACACAGATTGAAAGAGAGACAGACAGAGTGTGACAGAGAGACAGACAGAAAGATATAATTTACAAAACGATAGCATTGAACTTTCTTTTTTTTCTTCTTGGGTAGGGGGACTGGGTGAATTATTATTTACTGATAATCAACTGTATATTAAATCCAAGTTGTAATATTTTTAACTGTCTGATTTTAAGTCTTTAAATATAGTGAACATGTTAATCACGCAGGTTATGGCTTTGATCCACAAAGGGTACGAATGAGGAACTCTTGCATTACTCAATACTTACACGAAATAACGTTCATTACTTGAGTTATTCTGTACTGTACACGAAATGACGCCAGTTACTTCAGTTATTCCATACTTCAGTAAGTTTATAGTTATACAGGTACTCGATTTAATCCATACTTAGAATAGCGCGGGTTTTTTCATTCCGTATTTATATCGGATGCCATCAGTTATTTGAGTTATTCCATACTCACACAGAATGACGTCAGTTACTGGAGATATTTATACTTACAGGGGATGACATCATTTCCTCGAGTTATTCCATACTTACACAGAATGACGTCAGTTACCGGAGTTATTCCATACTTACACGGCATGACGTCAGTTACTGGAGATATTCCATACTTACACGTGAGTCAGTTACTGGCGTTATTCCATATTTACACGACATGACGTCAGCTACTGGACTTATTCCATACTTACACGGGACGACGCCAGTTACTGGTGATATTCCATACTTAATGATATGACGTCAGTTACTAGAGTTATTCCATTCTTACACGGTATGACGTCAGTTACAGGAGTTGCTCCATACTTACACTGCATGACATCAGTTACTGGAGTTACTCCATACTTACACTGCATGACGTTGTTGAACAAGACCGGGGCCACGGCGATCGATTTGTAGTTGTCCTGCTCGTGGTACCCAGCGGCCACGTGGAACAGTTCGTGTATGACGTGTGGCTGACGGAAAAGAAACACGATTAGAATTAACCACGTGCGTGTAACAGCACCCATGCACGTTGATAAATCAGTAAAGGAAACCAATGTTGGACCCACACCCACACATGAAAGTTAAAGTTCATTTTGTTTAACGACACCACTAGAGCATAGTGATTTATTAATAATCTGCATTTGATCATTTAGACTGACTAGTATACAGCAAAGGGTTTTTTTAATATGCATTTTCCGACAGACAGAACAGCACATACAACTATATCAGTCGTGGGGCACTGGGTGGGACGGCTGGTCAGAACATTGGTTCACCGAGGAGGTTCGTTCCTACGGCCAAAACACCCCAAACGAGCACTCTACCGACTGAGCAAGAGATCGCCACCACCCAACAAACATTACCCTATTTTCAGAGTTAACCTTTCATGTCAAACTTTTCCATTAACTGTTTTGGAGTCCATTTTCTTTCAACTTATTTTCGTGCTTATATCCAAATGAAGTTCAATCGCGCAGTCCTGGGTACATAGTTCAGCTGCCTGGGCTATCTATCGAGGACAGAGGCTTACTTGTTAGTGTTTAGTGAAAGAGAAGAGGGTGTAGTTGTCTTACACCTACGTACCCACTGGTTCGTTAAAACTCGCTCTGGGTGGGAGCCGGTACTGAAATGTGAACCCTGTACATACTAGCCGTATGTCCGATAGCCTAACCACGACACCACCGAGGCCGGTGAGACCATTTAAAGAAAATTACAGTAGTCCAATATTTCACATTTTTTAAATATGTAGTTAATATGGGGGACATACATGTAATACGATGGGTAAAAAATTGTAATATTATCGTTTGAATACATAAATAAAATTGATGTCTTTTAAGATTTTTTTTTTTTTTTTCAAATTTGATTATCGTCGAAACTTGACCTTGAAGATAACCAGTTCTAGATATCAGTGTTCGACATACAGTTTTAAAAGATGTTACACAACCGCTGATGTAAACGAGCCTTGTCAACACCTTATAAATGTTTTCAGTTTATGGATATATTTGTCAATGATCTGTAATTCCTCATTCCAGGTGAATATTATGTATATGTACTAGAGTATGTAACTGGATGTTTTTTGTTTAATTAGAAACAAAGTAATACTTACATATATTGTAGCAAGTGTGATTGACTTTAAACTCCACTGTCGTCCAAAATATGCAAATGGTCTGTAAAAATATTAAATATGCAAATGGTATGCAATATTGCAAAACATATGTAAATGGTCTGCAGTAATGCAAAATATGCAAATGTTCAAAATATGCAAATAGTCTGTACTAATAACACTTTGTAAGACATATTATGTTATATGATAAAAAAATATTAAGGTGTAGATAATCGCTATTTGGACAATGTTGGAACAATGCGACGTGTGTACAATGGTACACAGTTGAACGTTTTGCTGGGCAACAAAGTTATAGCTACATTGCCCTGACAGTCTGGACGTCACGATCTGAATGTAAATCACCGTGCGATGTTTAGAACGTTCTAAGGATTCGGACGATGAAATCTAGTTCATCTGAAACCAGCAGCGCGTTCAGAACACTGAGCGTTCGCGAACAATTTGACTGGTACCTTAGTCTTCTATCACTTCACGTTGATCTAATATTAGAGAGACAGACGGACAGAGAGAGAGAGAGAGAGAGAGAGAGAGAGAGAGAGAGAGAGAGAGAGAGAGAGAGAGAGAGAGAGAGAGAGAGAGAGAGAGAGACCTAAAGAAAACGAGAGAGAGAGAGAGAAAGAGGGATAAAGGAGGGAGAGAAGGAAAAAGAAAAATATATAAAGGAAGGAAATGGTTTATTTAACGACGCACTCGACAATTTCATTTACAGTTATATGACGTCGGACATATGGTTAAGGAACACACAGATATTGAGGGAGGAAACCCGCTATCGCCACTTCGTGGGCTATTCTTTTTGATTAGCAGCAAGGGATCTTTTATATGCATCATCCCATAAATAGGATAGCACATACCACGGCCTTTGATGTACCAAGTCGTGATGCACTGGCTGGAGCGAGAAATAGCCCACTGGGCCCACTAACGGGGATCGATCTCAAAACGACCGCGCATCACGCGAGCGCTTTACCACTGGGATACGTCCCGCCCCCTAAATATGTAAAGAGATATAAAGAGAGAACAGAGAAACAGAGAAATAGAGAAACATAGAAAGACAAAGAATAAAGACATGGAGAGAGACAGAGACAGAAAAATAGAGAGGCGGAGATAAATAGAGACCAGTAGGCAGCAGAGAGAGAGAGAGAGAGAGAGAGAGAGAGAGAGAGAGAGAGAGAGAGAGAGAGAGAGAGAGAGAGAGAGAGAGAGAGAGAGAGAGAGAGACAGAGAGAGAGACAGAGACAGAGACATCATTGCGACATTACTCACTTCCCCCCCTTCATCAATCTGGTTCCTCCCCCTTGAATTGTGGAGCATGAGGCGTGAAGGTCAAATGTCAAACACGTGTGTCTCTCGAAGTCGTCCATCGCCGCCTTGTAGATCTTATGCTTGAAGGCCGCTAGATGAGAAATATAACAGTTCAATTACATGTTTCACTAGGTGTCTTGCGTACACGTTTCACTAGCTGTCATGTGTACTAGCGTTCGCGTGACAATATTTATAGTTATGACAAATTTCAACACACGCAAAATTGCATGTGCATGACCTCCGGATATTGCAAGTTGACTGTCGGCAGCTAGATAGGGCTATCAGAGACAGGCGAGTTGCACAAATACAGCAAACTTGTCGGCAACATCCACCTGTCATAACGTTACGGACAGAACGCGCCCACTCCCGTCGTTCGTTCTCTACAAATTCTCCAGTAGAAATATTTCTACTTATTATTATTATTCTACTTATTATTAGTAAACTAATTATCGGGTTGTAAATTGTTATTTGGAATATAGTTGAAGGTGTAATATTTACATTTCGAAGCAAAGTTAACAAATACTTTTGGCGGAAAGTAGCCATTGTGCAATTTTGAGTATTGCACCTCTAAATTGCGAAATTGACCTAATCCATTTTAAATTAGTAGCATATGTTTCAATCAAATATGCGAGATCATCAATCGTTATAGCGAAAAGCAAAAGACAACTTTTTGAAGGGGTCTATTTGATTTTATTTATCCAGATTAATGAAACAGGCTACAGATTTTCGAAGCTAACTTAGCGCTATGATATCGTAAAACCGCCGTAAGCTATGACGTCACAACAACGCATCCCATACCCTACGACGGATTTACGATATCATAGCGCTAAGAAAGCTTCAATCTGGGTCCTAGTTTGTTTATATTCCAATAAAAACACATCAGATGTTATAATGAATGTCCATGTCAAACAGGGCCACAGTCCCCAGAGCACATCCTGCAATTCAGCCCCCTTTACGATGCAGCCAGGATAAAGCACTAGCCGAACGTAACAACACTGGCTGTCAAGCTTTGGTGTTCCAAAGAAGACTTGACAGAGACCAATGTCGTAGCCAGCATGAGGCAGACGAGGCGCTTGCCTCATCTGGAATTCTCCCAGATTTATTTTATTTTTCACATGACACTGCTATTTATTTTACAGGTCTGGGTTTGCCTCGGCATGTTTTCCTCTCTGGCTACGCCCCAGGAGACAGCGGGTTTTTTTTTATCACCACAACCGCACTCCAAATCTAAAGCATGATCAGCTATAGCTTGAACGCAGAAGAAGAAGAAGAAGATGGTATAATGGAACCTCTGGAGGTAAATATGTTCTAGCGTTTTTGATTTGGTTGTCCAGCATTTAAAATGCAGGCGTATACCTTAGACGAAGCCTATTTAAGGAGATAATCTTGTAATATGCGTGTACATACGTAAGTCAGTATCGTAGCAGTACGGCACCTTTCCGTTGGGCCACTTCATCCAGGCTTCTCCAGAGATCAGACGCTTTCGTTCATATACAGCTGTGTCATTCTGGCCACGAAAACAGGGTCAAAATAAGCATGTATTAAACTCGAAACGTCTTAAGCAAGTGTTACAAGATTTTGTGTTCAGAGAAATATAACAACTGCGACATAAGCATTAAGCTTCAGTCTTGAGAAAAACTAGCAACTAAATCATAAGCATTAAGCATTTATTTTGATAGAAATATTTTTAAGCATTATAAGCGGTTGTTTAGAAAAAGAAAATAAATAACAAATATAATATAAGCATTAAAATGTAACTTTGATAGAAAATAAGAAACAGCTGCAAAATAAGCATTAAAATTTGAGAGAGAAAATAACATTTACTACATAAGGCGTAGAAAAACAAATTGTTTGGTTCCGGTTACCCGACCGTCCCTAAATTTTTGGTGCCGACCCTAAACTTTTTTTAACCTTTTCCCCACCCTTTTTTTTTCCCACCTGTTTTATTTAATAATCCATTAATATCAATCCTAATTTTCGTCGACTCTAAAAACAACAACTGCAGAGAGATGCCACGAGATCTGTCAGTCCAAGATCTCGTTACCAGAAGACCCGGAACACTTCGCGCAATTTTACTTCCGAAGAGTTCCAAATGAAAAGCTTCCGAGAGCCATTCGGAACTCCTCGTACATTTCCACGAAATATAAGCGTAGCGGAATGTGACGAGGTGTTCCGATTCCTTGAATGTCGTTTCATTTGAAATTGATTTAAATACATGTGTAATATTATTTGATTTGAATGAGCACATTTTTGACATTCTATTCTGTAAATGGAAGACGCCATTGACACCACATGCTCTCGGACGTGTTCTCGTACTCATTCGGAACTACTCGGAACTTGTGAATCCAATCTTCAAAATGTTACGCTAGTTTACTGTTAAAAAGCAGAATGATACAAATTTCCAGTCTATTTTGGATGGGGAATTCCCTAAAACGTAATCGAACTTCTAGAAATACCGAGTTACGATTCAATGTTAAACATAAAGAGTAAACATGAAAATAGCCGATTATGCTGAAAAGATTACTTAAATTAAATATTTAGACATCAACTCTATCAATATTTTGCATTTGTTTGACAAATAACCCCTGTATTTATTATTAAATATGATGATATCCATGGCATTTGAAATGAACTGGTAGTACCCAAAACCTTAAGAAATGACAACTCTTTTCACATTTAATAGCGTCTGCAGTGCTGTGGTTGTGAGGGGGTGTAACCATGTTGTGGATCAGACCTTTAAAAGCAAAAATACAAACCTGTTTTACCTCTTTGTCAACAGTGCAAAGATACTGTGCAGTATCCTTATGGACGACCAAAAGGGAAACGGTTTTCCTGAAAATAGTTGTTTTCTTTTGATATCTCTGCTATGAGGATAGTTAGTATGGAGATCTTTTTGTTAACTTATTTTGTTAATTTTTATTGACATCTTCGTTGTGTTCATGATGTACATTTTGTTACTGCAATACTGGCAATGAAATAGGCCGGGAAGATCAGTGTTGTTGCTGTAGTTGTGAGTGGGTGTAACCATGTTGTGGATCAGACCTTTGATATTAAAACTTTTTTCCAATGAACAAATTATAGTGTTATTTTAGTGTTATCGTAGTTTATAACCTTACCGTGTAGTATTAGACTTGGGTGGTGTTTACATTAATACCGATTGTGGTTTGACTAGGTTACGACATGGGGTTTTTTTTATAGAAAATAATTAATGATTCTCATTAGAGTATGTATTGTCAGTTGCACTGTAACACAAAGAAAGAGCTTTTAATATGTTAATCTGCTATACTATTCAGGAAATATTAGCTCGAAAATGGGGGGGGAAAAAAAAAAAACAAAAAAAAAAAAAACATTTCCCTACCTACCTACCCTATTTGTTTTTGGCATGTAACAGGAACCAAACAATTTTTTTTACTTGGCCTAAACAGTAAGTTTTTGTTTTGATAAAAAACCACCTCAAAACCCCTAAACATAACAACTACAACATACACATTAAGCTTTTATTTTGAAAAAATTAATCATTTTCATGTTATATAAATCTTCAAATGCTAGATAGTATAAAATCTTGCATCAGTCGTGTAGTGGCTTAGCCATCGGCCTATAAGCTAGTAGGTATTGGGTTCGCATCCCGGTACCGGCTCTGACTTACAGTGAGTTTTAACGACTCAGTTGGTAGGTGTAAGACCACTACACCGACTTCTCTCTCACTAACCACTAACAACTAACCACTAACCTACTAAAAACAGCTGAGGCGTGTGTCCAAAACAGATTGCTTAATTGTATATAAGCACGACAATGAAGTTAATTTGAAAAACAAGATTGCTCAAACCTGATCTTGACAGTGAAATAGTCCAATGGAGATAACCAACAGAAGAATAGACAACAGTGTATTGGAATCCATTTCCTGAAATTGCAATTAAGAACTGTTAAAGGTATTTACCGTAAATCCTTGAACACAAGCCGAGGCTTCTCTTCTTTTTTTCTCGCGATACTCTGAGACCATCTATTCAATGCAGGCTTCTATTTTTTTCATACAAAATTTCTCGCATTCTTTTGTTTTATAAAATGTGTGATATCGAGGAGTACGATTATTATATTATTGTTCCCGCCATATCATTATAAGTTTTTGACGTCAGACACTGGAACTGACGAGTATAACGCGGTCATTAACCTAACAAATATACATGAATGAATGAGTGAATGAGTGAATGAATGAATGAATGAATGAACAACACCCCAGCACAAAAAAATCACATTGGCTATTGGGTATCAAACTAAGGTCTTTATGAAAGGCTGGCGTATATTTAAAGTTAAAGTTTGTTTTGTTTAATGACACACTAGAGCACATTGATTATTAATTATCGGCTATTGGATGTCAAACATTTGGTTATTCAAGCATGTAGTCTTTGAGAGGAAACCCGCTACATTTTTGTTTCCATTAGTAACAAGGGAACTTTTATATGCACCATCCCACACACAGGATAACACACACCACAGCCTTTGATATACCAGTCGTGGTGCACTGGCTGGAGCTAGAAATAGCCCAAATGGGCCCATCGACAGGGATCGATCCCAAACCGATCGCGCATCAAGCGAGAGCTTTACCATTGGGTTACAACCATTTACATCCCGCCCCGGCGTCTATTTAATTAAGTGAGGCGTCTTTTGTTTCAAGACGCCCCGAGACGCGGCCTCTATTAGAGACAGGTTTCTACTCTAGGAATTACAGTATTTGTGTAATTGTTTTGTATTCTTGCCATTTCATTGACGATAACTATTAATATGGAGTGACTAAGGTGGTGTCGTGGTTAAGCCATCGGACATAAGGCTGGTAGGTACAGGGTTCGCAGCCCGACCACCACATCCTCTTCTTTCTCGCTAATCACTAACAGCTAACAATTACAACTAACCCTCTGTCCTGGACAGCCAGCCCAGATGGCTGAGGTGTGTGCCTAGGACAGTGCGCGTGAACTTTAATTAGATATAAGCACGAAACTAAGTTGAAATGAAATCAAATAATGGCTCAGTGGCTTTTCTGCCAGTCTCGGTAGAATATAAGTGTTAGCTTTTCAGTTAAAGATTAAAGTTTATTATGTTTAACGTCACCACTAAAGCACATTGATTTATTACTTGTTAAAACATTATTAAATTCGTGCCGCGCCTATTGCTATGATATTTTCCTTTATTGTTTTTTAAACACTTAATAAATTATTTAAGAGTGGATTGTGTAGGCACCACACCACCATTTGTCGTGTCGTTACAAGATATAGTCCGGTTTAGAAAATAGTTCCTGATTTTTGTTTTTAAAAATACAAAATTTCGATATGCATTTTTAAAAATTGATAATTACGAGTAGATTAACCTCTGTGGTCTTTAAACAATCCGTTGGTTTGAAGGTACTTGTTACATTTATTACTAACTGATGATACATCTGCAAGAGGTTTACTGGCACATGCAAAACAGCAAAATGAGACGGTGCTCTGATATCAGGGTGGATAACTGAACATGTCATAGTAGGTCAGCCTATGTTGATATTTCGTTGTCAAGGGAGAGCACTCTCTAAAAATAGTAGTTACACAGCAGTAATAGTGGAAACGATTTACATTGCTTAGGACCTGCCTCCGTGGTGTCGTGATTGAGCCATCGGACATAAGGCTGGTAAACGAAAATAAATTGAAATAAAATGAAATACCCTTGCCTAACAGCTACAGTGGATATTCCGTTACGATCTCATTTACATATGGCGTAGCCTGGGGCTCATTTCACAAAACATCGCAAATTTACGTCTGCGACTAGAAGTTATACCGGTCGTACATTTACACGTGTTTGGCAGCTATTTCATGCAGACAATTACATCATTCCGGAAGACTGAACATTCTAAGGACAAAAGAAAATGAAATATGTGTACTTCAAACTATATTTATCGTGCTTTTAATAATAATAATACATATTGTGTTTTAGTCGTAAATTTACGTTTACGTGCAAAACTAGGCCTACGATGCAAAACTAGGCTTATGATGTTTTGTGAAATTGAGGATGTGGGTGGGGGCAACCCATACTATGTATGTATGTATGTATGTATGTATGTATGTATGTATGTATGTATGCATGATTTTATCAAATTTAATACAGTTTAAAAACAAACAAAAAAAGGTTCGATTGCGGGGACATGTTCCACGCCCCCCGCCCCCCCCCCTCACCGTTGCGACACTGATAAAGAATAGCACGTTACTGTCTGAAGACATCGGGGTTATCCTGCGAAGGTTAGAACGGCTAATATCGCGAAATAAAAGTTGTATCCAAAATGGTTACTAAAATAAGAACAATCAAATGAAAATAAAGGAATTAGTAACTAAGAACGATATAACATTCCTATTCATAACAAGTGTAAAAGTAGTTCCGTCCCAAAGAGCTATAGTTTAGATACATATATATTATTTATGTACATTTATGTAAATTTAATTTCAATCAGTCAGCTAGTGTCAGTATCTTTAAAGTTCTAGATATGAATGAAAGACAAGTGGTTACCATAGATACCAAGAAACTAGCCTCACCTGTGTCGAGGAATGGTCTACGAACGTTGTGTCGATAATACGTTGTCTGACGGTATATTTATAGTGACCGCCATTTTCGCCTGAGCAAACAGATTTGTTCCTTGAGGTAAATAACACACGTGCTAGAAATAAACTGTATTGTTTTCGTTTGTTTATTAAACAGACGACAAGATGTCCAGTGTCATTTTCTTATATTAAATCATCAATAAACACTAAAATATGGCTTTATTGCAAATATACATATCACGTTTTTCTGTTCTTTTCTTACTTTATGCCATACATGGAAATCCAATTAGTTCATACTTTTGTTTATCAGAATTTCACGAGAATGAAATAGCAATATATCCATGTCTTTGTTATTAATATTTCGAGATGAATCGGTCCAGATATGCGTCAAAGTGTAATAAAAGTAATATTGTTTAAACAATAAAAACCTGTCTGCTATATATTGTTAATTAAACGGAAATAGTTTCGTTAATGGTCACTTTAAGTTGTAAAGGAGGTTGCCTGGAAGCTGCAAATTTCTGTAGTAACATTTTCATAATGGTATCAAAACGAATGACCTGAGGTCTGAAAGAAATTATGAGTTACCGGGATCCCGACCCTACCTTTATTTTAATTAATTAATTTTTATTAATAAACAGATAAAAATAGTAACATTTTATCTGGACCCTCGTAGGGGTGAATGTATTTTTTTTAAATACAACAAGAAACACACACACACGCACGCACGCACGCACGCACGCACACGTTCGTAATTTCGTATTACATCTCAACAAAATTCAAATTATGTAACAGAAATATGATCATTTGCGGATGTTAATACTGGTTTTACTGTCGCAAATTTAGTTTTATCGGCTAGGCGAAGAAAACGAATACATATACGAGCGGAGACTGAAAAAGAAAGAAAGGAATGTTTTATTTAATGACGCACTCAACACATTTTATTTATGGTTATATGGCGTCAGACATATGGTTAAGGACCACACAGATATTGAGAGAGGAAACCCGCTGTCGCCACTTCATGGGCTACTCTTTCCGATTAGCAGCAAGGGATCTTTTATATGCACCATCCACATACTGGGTAGTACATACCACGGCCTTTGATATACCAGTCGTGGTGCACTGGCTGGGACGAGAAATAGCCCAATGTGCCCACCGACAGGGATCGATACCACACCGACCGCGCATCGAGCGAACGCTGTACCACTGGGCTACGTCCCGCCCCCGAGCGGAGATTGGAGCTTTAAGATAGATTCACTAAGTGTAAAGATTATACCTTGAATTACATACCCTCCCAATTCTCCCCCCCCCAAAAAAAACAAAAAAAACAACAACAACAACAACAAAAAAACAACAACAAACAAACAAAAAAAACCCGACGGGGATCGATCCCACACCGACGTAAACAAACCTAAAACAACAAAACAACAACAAAAAAACCTCACCAAAACAACCCAACAAAACTCCCCAACAAACAAACAAATATCGCATCCAAAATATTTGTTTATTACTAGTTAATTATATTTATAACTTGAATTACATCCCCTCCCCCACCCCCACCCCCACCCCCCACCAAATCCTAAAACAAAACAAAACAACCCAACCAAAACAACCCAACAAAAAACCCCAATAAACAAACAAATATCGCATCCCAAATATTTATTTATTACTATTTAATTATATTTATACCTTAAATTACTTCCCCTCCCCCATTCCTCGCCAAAAACCCTAAAATAAAACAAAACAAAAACAAACAAAACAAAACAAAAAACCCCAACAAAACAATCCAACAAAACCCCTCAACAAACAAACAAATATCGCATCCAAAATATTTGTTTATTACTATTTAATTATATTTATAACTTGAATTACATCCCCTCCCTCCCCCCCCCCTCCCACACACACACATCAAATCCTAAAACAAAGCAAAACAAAACAAAAAACCCAACCAAAACAACCCAACAAAAAAACCCAATAAACAAACAAATATCGCATCCCAAATATTTATTTATTACTATTTAATTATATTTATACCTTAAATTACTTCCCCTCCCCCATTCCTCGCCAAAAACCCTAAAATAAAACAAAACAAAAACAAACAAAACAAAACAAAAAAACCCAACAAAACAATCCAACAAAACCCCTCAACAAACAAACAAATATCGCATCCAAAATATTTGTTTATTACTATTTAATTATATTTATAACTTGAATTACATCCCCCCCCCCCCCCCCCCCCCACACACACACATCAAATCCTAAAACAAAGCAAAACAAAACAAAAAACCCAACCAAAACAACCCAACAAAAAACCCCAATAAACAAACAAATATCGCATCCCAAATATTTATTTATTACTATTTAATTATATTTATACCTTAAATTACTGCCCCTCCCCCCATGCCCCGCCAAAAACCCTAAAATAAAACAAAACAAAAACAAACAAACAAATATCGCATTTAAAATATTTATTTATTACTATTTAATTATATTTATCGATTATTGTCTGTCAATGAGGGCAATATCAGGTTTTATGGACCAAAGAAATTGATACTGATCGAGAGCAATGGAACATTTTTATAAATTTATTTAAGAATTGAACGTTATATTTTTGACGTTCATGCGATAATAAACACCAAAACCGTTTTACACACTGCATGAATGGCGTAGCTTATAATCCCAAAGGCATTAATATTGCCATTATACAAACATATATTTAAAAACCCAATCGTACTCTATTCCACAATGATTTACAACTGTATCAATACACAAATAAGTTACATTCGTTTTTTTCCGTCAAATCTCCGATTCATTATGATTTAAGTTTTATAAATTTTAATTAAAGTTTAATTAGTAAAAAGTGAATGCGAACACTGACTTGAAAGGGATAAAGTTGTTTCATTGTTACTGTGTGTGTGGATTTCAGAGGAAGTTTGTGATTGTGTGATATTATTCTCGGAAACGACAGGTCGCGTAATTGTGCATGAAGGAGTATGTGTTTTCGCGCATGTAAGTTGTCGATTTGGTGTTTTTGTCAAATGTGACAGAGCTACGCTCATGTCTCTCTTTTGATTTGTTCATTATCTGCTATAACTTCTAATAGAAGCTTCGTTTTTGTGGCCTGTCATATACATTATGTGTCTCAGTTCAAAACTGGAGTCGTTTAAAGCCTGAATTGTCACCTTCACTCACAGTGCAGACGAAATTGGGATAAAAATAGAAACGATGGAATCCTCGGGGATTCCCTTGTTTACCGAAAACGTGCAGTTTTCACGTTCATGGAAAAATGAACGTTTTTTTTTTTTAGATCACGTGGTAGCATTTTAACCAATCAAGATGCCTATTACAAAACAGTAATTATAAAATGGAATTAGATTATTATTAAATTCCTTCTTCGTGTTTGTATTACTCATTAAAGGGAATACAAATAAAGGTGAGATGTTGTCTCTGATAAGCACAAAATTAAAATTGGAGAGTGGGTGGGGCAGAAATGCGAGTTTTTAACCAACATTTACATATTTTGAAGAGAATCTCCAAATTTTTCATATTTTTCTCATTTATGACATTCATTCACTTTTTTTTTTATACATGATCAAATAAAGACTATTTTTAATTGTTTTATATTAGCAGCAAGGGGTCTTTTAATTGCTCCATTCCAGGCAGGATAGCACATACCACGGCCTTTGATATACCAGTCGTGGAACGAAAAATAGCCTAATGGGCCCACTGACGGCCGCGCATCAGGCGAGCGCCATACCACTGGGCTACGTACCGCCCCGTGCTTACTAATGTCAAAGCGATATAATTCTGACGATTAAAAGAAAATATACCGAAACATGTTTTCTTTTTAAATGTGAAATGGCACATTTTACTCCTAGTACTGTGGGGGCGGGACGTAGCCCAGTGGTAAAGTGTTCGCTCGATGCGCGGTCGGTCTGGGATCGATCCCCGTCAGTGGGCCCATTGGGCTATATCTCGCTCCATCCAGTGCACCACGTATGTGCTATCCTGTCTGTGGGATGGTGCATATAAAAGATCCCTTGCTGCTAATCGAAAAGAGTAGCCCATGACGTGGCGACAGCGGATTTCCTCTCTCAATATATGTGTGGTCCTTAACCATATGTCTGACGCCATATAACCGTAAATAAAATGTGTTGAGTGCGTCGTGAAATAAAATATGTCCTTCCTTCGTTCCTAGTACTGTGGGGCGGGACGTAGCCCAGTGGTAAAGCGTTTGCTTGATGCGCGGTCGGTCTAGGATCGATTCCCGTCGGTGGACCCATTGGGCTATTTCTCGTTCCAGCCAGTGCTTCACAACTGGTCTAACAAAGGCCGTGGTATGCATTATCCTGTCTGTGGGATGGTGCATATAAAAGATCCCTAGCTGCTAATCGAAAAAGAGTAGCCCATGAAGTGGCGACAGCGTGTTTCCTCTCGCAATATCTGTGTGGTCCTTAACCATATGTCTGACGCCATATAACCGTAAATAAAATGTGTTGAGTGCGTCGTGAAATAAAACATTTCTTTCTTTCTTTTTTTCACTCCTAGTACTGTTTGTGAAATGGTCATGTACAGTTTTGATGGTAATTATTGTGTTCACATTTTGCCAAATGACAATATTTTCGAAATACAACACTTTAATCAACGTGTGTTTTGTCTGATTTTAACTGTCTTTAAAATGTGATCGGTATACCAGTACACGACGATTGGTGTATCAACGGTCGTGGCAAGTGCTGTCCTGTCTGTTGGAAAGTGCATGTAAATGTACCCTTGCTGCTAATGGATAAATATAGTGGGTTTCCTCTGACATCCAATAGCCGATGAATAATAAATCAATGTGCCCTATTCCACTCTGGATGCGCCATGCAGTTGGTCTGAGCCCCGTTCCACAAAGCAATCTTAGCGCTAAGATCACTTTAAGTGCATATGTTAGCTGTGCAGATAGCTTCGTGGAACGGGGCCCTGGTCTTTAGGACCATTCAGCAATGACTTAACGCAAAATCTGCTTTAATAATATGTTTAAAACTCTACTTCCGGTCTTGGGAATCCCAGCGGTGGGCCCATTAGACTGCTCCACAGTGCTGGTATATCAAAGGCCGTGGTATGTACTACCCTGTCTGTGGGATGGTGCATATAAAAGATCCCTTGGTGCTAATCGAAAAAGAGTAGCCCATGAAGGGGCAACAGCGGGTTTCCTCTCTCAATATATGTGTGGTCCTCAACCATATGTCCGACGGAAAGAGTAGCCCATGAAGTGGCGACAGCGGGTTTCCTCTCTCAATATTTGTATTGTCCGTAACCATATGTCTGACGCCATATAACCATAAATAAAATGTGTTGAGTGCGTCGTTAAATAAAACATTTCGTTCTGTACAAAATGCCTTTAATGCTGTAGGTGCATGTTTAAGCGTTGCACCACCTAAAAAAATCCTGCTCCCGCCCCTACGTGTTGTGACAATATTTTGTAAAAATAGCAAAATTACTAAACACCCACCCTTCCCCACCCGTCATCTTCACAGCCTCGTTATGACGTCTGTTGCTCTATTCCACTCTGGGCGGGACGTAGCCCAGTGGTAAAACGCTCGCTCGATGCGCGGTCGGTCTGGGATCGATCCTCGTCAGTGGGTCCATTTGGCTATTTCTCGTTCCAGCCAGTGCACAAAGGCCGTGGTATGTACCACCCTGTCTGTGGGATGGTGCATATAAAAGATCCCTTGCTGCTAATCGAAAAGAGTAGCCCATGTAGTGGCGACAGCGGGTTTTCTCTCTCAATATCTGTGCGGTCCTTAACCATATTTCTGACGCCATATAAAACGGTTCATTATAATGACTGAGGTACCAACATGCATGTCAGTAAGACCATTGAACCATATCTGTTGTTGTTTTAGCAGTTCGACCAATTGGGAATTCGACCGAATGGGAGTAAGCCACAAAAAGCATCTATAGTAGAACAAATTGGCCATGACTAGCGGAATTCAATACGAAAAAGAGAGATACTTTTGAAAACGATTCCTAACTTACGATAACAAAACCTTACATTTTTTATAACCACATGACACTCTTCCTGTAGGGATACGAACCCATTACCTATCAGT
>NC_054707.1:14961703-14976703 GCF_016097555.1 Gigantopelta aegis
GGACAGACCGTATTGTCATTGACGGAAATCTTAACGCACACCGTTACATCAACCAGATTTTACGTCCCGTCCTGTTACCGTTCTTTCAACACCATCCTAGACTCTTGTTTCAACAGGACAATGCCAGACCTCACACAGCTCGTGTGGTGCAACAGTTCTTCGCCGCAAACAACGTCAATGTTTTACCATGACCAGCCTGATCTGTCACCGATAGAACATTTGTGGGATCATCTTGGCTAGCGAATTCGACGTCCAGGCACTGAGGCAGGAGTGGAGGGCAATACCTGATGGCGTCATTAGGCGCTTAACCAACTCTGTCCGACGTCGGGTCCATGCTTGCATACTTGCACATGGTGGACATACACGCTATTGAAACATGTTCTTTGTGGTCAAATTTATTCACCTTCGTTATGAGTGGTCCTTTATGAAATAGCACATTTCACCCCTAGTGCTGTTGTGCACTGTGATATTATCATTTTATGGATTTTATTGAGTATACTCGTATTTATTTATCGCCAAATTATTATACTTTCAAAATATAACATTTGCATCAACTTGTGTTTTGTGTTGTTTTTAATACTTTGAAAAACGAATTGGTATACTTTCTTTTGATCGTCAGTTTATATTGATAACACAACATATAATGTTAATCTAAAAGCAAGAGCAAGGCATGGTTATTGCTCTGTCTGAGTGTAGCAAGTTTTACCTGACGTCATGCAGACCTCAGCCCCACACGTGTAGGAACACACGTTGGTCTTATTGGTCTGTTTGAGTGTAGCTAGTTTTACCTAACGTCATGCAGATCTCAGCCCCACACGTGTAGGGACACAGGTTGGTCTTATTGGTCTGTCTGAGTGTAGCTAGTTTTACCTGACGTCATGCAGATCTCAGCCCCACACGTGTAGGGACACACGTTGGTCTTATTGATCGGTCTGTGTGTAGCTAGTTTTACCTAACGTCATGCAGATCTCAGCCCCACACGTGTAGGGACAGACGTTGGTCTTATTGTCTTCGGTCTATTATGTTATTATTTACAACAAATATAGTCAATCTAAAGACAAAAGGTTATTTGACTAGCTACTAGTTTTACCTGATGTCTTGCAGACCTCAGCGCCACACGTGTAGGCACACACGTTGGTCTTCACCACAGGGTCTATACAGGCCAGAGGGTTGTCTCTCAGTAGAGTGGCACATTTCTCTTTGCGATCTGTACACGTCAATGGACGTCCTGTGGAAACAATAACCTAATAATGTAGACAAATTGTATGTCTTAAAGGGACATTCCTGAGTTTTATGCATTGCAAGATGTTTCCGACTAAAAACATATTTCTACGATTAAACTTACATATTAAATATATTTTCTTGTTTAGAATATCAGTGTCTGTATATTCATTGTGTTTTTGGTCGTCTTAATATTTGTAAGAAGACCAAACTGGATTCTGTCTTCAAATAATTTCGTACGTACGAAAATATAATATTTTAGGAAATAAAATGAAATTTAACCTAGTAAAAATATAAGAACGATCAGAAACATGTTTAATATACAGCCACTAATATTTTATGCAGAAAAATATATTTGATATGTAATTACAATCGTTACAAATTCTCTGTTAGTCGACAACATATTAAAAGTTGCAACAAACTCAGGAATGATCCTTTAAGTCTAAACTGTACATATAATCTATTAATGTATGACGCAAGCATTAATCCACTAACTGCAAAAGAAAGAATTTGATGTTTTTTTAAGAAACCTGACAAGCAACTGAATGACGTACAAAGATTATACTAAAATACAATAAGTGGAACCTGGTTTATTTTCAGATTGAACATGGTTTCTTACTTCTCCCAATATTGGGCTCTACTCTGTTGTGGTATTTGAGGATTAGCATCCGCAATGCCTCTTGGTATCAATTTTAATTATTTGTTTAAATTTTTAAAGAGATTTTGAAAAGAAAAAGTATTTTGCTATGGATAGAATAATTACAATGATTTTAAGTGGCTGTGGAATTATGAAAACCTCTCGAAAGAGTACGGAATAATACGACATCAGCCTAGCTATAATACTTTTGTTTTATCCCACATCTCCCTTTCTTTTCTCTCTTTTGAATTCCATCACATTTCTTCCCTATCTGGCAGCTCCTCCTCTCTTTCAAATTATTTCGCTGTCCACCTCCACATCCCAGTCCTTGCCTCTCCAATCGCGACAGGTGCTTGTCTCTTGTGGCTACAATAATTTCAAGAGATGGTGTCCAATACATTGTGGTACATACCTTCCAGTGGTTTTTGACAAATAAAGTTGGCCAATTTGGTACATTTCCCACCGCCCCATTTCTTCCAAATATTGTGGATAACACACCTTCTGCCCCACCGCGGATTTTCTGCAAGAGTTAAACATTCAAACTTAGACGACTAGAAAAACTGCTAACATAAATGTAGATACAACTTCTCATCATATGTTCCGGTGCAGATCTGGGATTTTGTGCAGGGTGGGGTGGGGTTGGGGGTCTATATACAAACACTTACAGACATATTGTCACAGACGACTGACCTATTTAATGGTCTAACAAAGTATTACCTGAACAAAAATAATTTGATTTGTCCCTAAATGTACTTTATTCAGCCATCTTCATAACCACCATACTCCATTTATTAATGACATTTTGTAAAAATAATTGAATCATGGCAATGGTCCATAATTCAAAAACTAAAATTGCCTAGTGGGACGACATGGATTTCACCCCATCATGGTTCAAGTTAAGGTGATGCGATAGCTAGATTTGGTTTCCTACAATTAATGTAAGATTTATTTATTATTAATTTTTAGAGAAATAAGGTCCTTAAATCCGTGACAGTATGCCTTTACGTGGACGTTCCATATAAGCGGTGAATGTACTTTAAAATAAGCGAAAGAAAAATTGTCGTGAGCACCCACTCCCCTAGGACCTGTTCCAGGGGGGTCTTATGTACAATCACATAACGGAACGTTCTATATTAGCGGTGAATGCACTTTAAAATAAGAGAAAGAGAAATCGTCGTGAGCAGGGCTATTCAGACCCCTCGAACTCACCCCCCCCCCCCCCCCCAGCCCCTTGGATCCGTTTCTGATGTTATTGGCAAACACCACCATCTGATATAAGTCCAAGGACAACTGTTAGCACCTTATTATACAGACATAAACTCTATGGCAATGAATCCCAAACACTATCATTTTGTTTATGGATTTCTGATACAAGTCGTGGGGCACCAGTTGGGACCTTATTATATTGTCACACTGCTACAATTTCAACTTTATAACAATACAGTTTATACATTTATTTTTACATGTACATTGATTCGAATTAGTTAATTGGTAATCTGACGTCTGTCGTGGTCTCTACTGAGGTAAGATCTGCCAATCAGACCAATTAATAAAATATGTTACGAGCAATCAAAGACACACTGTAGTTTAAACTGTTATCACGAGTTTGTCTTAACAAGTACACAATGACAAAACTATAGTATTACAGTAGCAATGTCAACACTATCTAGATACCTGCGTGTCATTCACCGACTGATTTATTATCTGTATTACCACATTGTTAAAAATGTTTCATGTTGGAAAGGAAAAATAAGAAACTATATCACCAACTTTCGGATTTCTGTTATTAATTTAACATTCCAGTAAAACAACACAAGGAAAAAGCTACACGATGTTAATATAAATAAAATCTAATGCAACGAATGACGGACATACTCACTTTGCCAGCCAAACGAACTAGCCGTTTCATCTTCCGACATGAGAGAACCGTCGCCATTCCAGCGCCATTTGTTGAAGAAATAACTTGCATACATCCACCATTCCTTGTTCGCTCTGAATTAATTAATTTGAAAAACAAAATTACACCTTAATTGATACTTTTTACAAATTAATTTCGACTTTACAATAAAACCATTTTTATATCTACTTAATTACTACTAGTAAAATATGTTAGTTTGATTAATTTCTTTGCAAAATTAGAGTTCTACGCTACAATAATCACAATTTTTTTGTGTTTTGACTTTACAAATTACAAACTGAATATTCGAATTACAAATTAGTTTAATAACATATCTGGAAATTTACAGTTCTATTGTATAGAGCATTTAATAAATTATTATTTCCATTCAAAACGTATAGATATGCACTGCAGTGTTACATGATTATAATTAATATTTAAAAGAAGATTAATTGGTTAGTGATAACAGTGCGCATTTAAAAAAATGTAATTATACGGAAATAACACACATTGATTTAAAGACAAGCGATTGCTCGTTATAGATGGTAATTCGGTCGCCTCAATGAAATAAGCACGATCGAAAATGAATGCTCCCCACGGAGACCACCATCACCATTCGCCAAGAAAAAGAAGATTAAAAACACAAAACTTACCCCAGATGTTTTTTCCATTCTAGGAAGAAGTCGTGCTCCGCATTCGTTTTTAGCGTCATCGGTGAAGCTTGATAGTAGTATCTGCAGTACTTTAGGGCTTTTAGATATTTCTCAAGCCGTCCGGTTACTTTCCAGCACTGGCCCGAATACTCAGCCCAGCCTGCAGGACAACCTAAAAAATGTTTTTTAAATAGATGTTTAAATAATTCGCCTAACGGTAAACTAATAGACAGAAGACGATGGTTCTTGGTAAACAGTCCGCGAGCTCTCTCCCTCCGGAACACGCCGCAGTAGATACCGTGATATTCAAGTTAACAAAGCGATCACAGTAGAACATTGTACAGGTGGACGCATGATGGTAGTCCTACTGAATGTGACTGTTTACACGCCGTATAAGCATATTACAATTTCGATGTTTCTGAGTTATCTGTGCAAAGATTCTGCGTGGCATGGATTAATCTGTAGGTATCATATTATGTATTACAGATTAAGGCAAAAGTAGCAAATGACAGTTGAAACTATGATATAGCACCTTTAGCTTCCTGTGATTGTCTCATGGCTGTGGTCAGTTTGGATTGAAGATGCGTCCTCAGAAATTTGTCTCGTACGTCACTATGAAGTCACAAGATTGTACGTACCTTTACAGGGTTCGTTCCACTCTGACCAGTTGCCAGAGGATAAGCAGGTCAGGGTGACCTGTTTACTGGGTGTTGTACAATTGAGCTGTATCTTGTCACCCGGGTGATAGACGCTCTTTGATGTTCCAGGAATCAATGTGGCGTCTGGCGGAATCGACGGACTGGAGCAGGTGACGTCACCAACTGAAGAATTAAACACAGTAATGTTAACTGCTCTCCAATGACCAAAAGCTAAGAGTTTTCAAATCATTACTGAGTACTTTATTCCAAGATTATTTTGCATTGAATAATCCCTGAAAATATCCACGGAAATCGGCAATACCGTGGAGTTTTTAACTCTCTAGGGCACGTTTTTTCTGTGGACTATAATCCAGGGCATGTTTTGTCGGGGACATTTCTTAATTGCAGTGGTTGTTGAATGCATAGGCGTACGGGCTCCCATTTTTGTAAGGGGGGTGGGGTGGGGGGGGGGGGGAACTGTCCGTATCTGGATAACAACGTTTAGTACCAAACAGCTATATACGGTTACAAACGAATCACTATGCACTTTCCCTTAGATTACAACTAATTTTGTATGTAGAATAATTGAAATACATAGTGAAAATGGCTCAGATTAGCATATTTTGCCCAAATATCTATCATTTTTGCCTGAATTGGAGGATTTGCTCCAGCACTAAGGGGGCATTAGCCCCACTCCGGCCCCCACCCCTCACCTGTCTCGTACGCTTATTGTTGAATGATTGCAAACTGAATTGCAGTTAGCTTGTTCTGTCATTGACAAAACTACGTAAGTCAGTGGAACGTTTATTATCAGAAAGCCAGAACCTCCAGTGTCAAAGTCAAGTTCCCATAAAAAAATAACACATATTCATAAATAACAACCATTTACAGTAGACATTGCATGGTGTCTTATAACTATAATCAACCATTTCTTTTGTTTTTCTTTTATTTCTGGTTATATGGGGTCAGACATATAGTTAAGGACCACACACAGATATATAGAGAGGAAACCCGCTGCTGCCACTTCATGGGCAACTCTTTTCGATTAGCAGCAAGGGATATTTTATATGCACCATCCCACAGACAAGATAGTACATACCACGGTCTTTGTTACACCAGTCGTGGAGCACTGGCTGGAACGAGAAATAGCCCAATGGTGCCACCGACGAGGCTCGATCCTAAACCGACCGCGCATCAAGCGAGCGCTTTACCACTGGGCTACGTCCCGCCCCCAAGCATTTCCTAATAAGGCAGAATTTAAAAAAAAAAAAATAATAGTTTATTGCAAAACCTTGCTATTTCTCGTTTTACAGAGAACAAGTAAATCAAGTGGATTACTTCTTTTTTTAATCATTGGTCGGGATATTAGTCATAGTGCCAATGTACTGGAATTATATTTAAGTAATTACTTGATGTCAAGTACCTGGAAATCTAGATGTTGTCTCAATTGAAGTAGATGGTATAAAACGGAAATAGTGAAAAATAGATATATAGTAACGAAACAGCATGTTCTTGTGGATACAAGAAAAAAACAAATACTGAAAATAAATGAATGTCAAAGACGTGCGTACCTTTCGGTGGGTGAGTTATTGTTGGAATAAGTCCACGAGTTTCGCAAGTATACAGACATTTCCCAGCTGTGACACCCGTGCAGATTGAGGGGTCGATGGATACAGCTGTGTCGCAGTCGTTGTATTTGTCTTGTGTTCCATACTCTGTAAATAAAATACGTACCGGGTATTGTATATGGTGTGTATTCCGTATTATGTAAATAAAATACGTATTGTATATTATGTGGTGCATTACAACATATAATTTAAAATATCATGGCCACATAATTTAACGTATCATAACGACATAATTTAAAATGGACTATGCCACATAATTGAAAATATGGCCAATATGCCAATATCCATAATCCCCCGATCTCTCTCTCTCTCTCTCTCTCTCTCTCTCTCTCTCTCTCTCTCTCTCTCTCTCTCTCTCTCTCTCTCTCTCTCTCTCTCTCTCGTGTGTGTGTGTGTGTACGTGTGTGTGTGGAATTGTCGTTAAACAAACATTCCTTTCCTTTGTTATAAGAATTTCTGTTTTGTTTACTCACCATTGTGACATACATCGCAGTATCGCATGGAGTAGTTGCCTCCCTTGGCGTACGTCAAACACGCTGGTTTGTGCAGTCGGCC
This sequence comes from Gigantopelta aegis, assembly GCF_016097555.1. Classification (NCBI taxonomy): domain Eukaryota; kingdom Metazoa; phylum Mollusca; class Gastropoda; order Neomphalida; family Peltospiridae; genus Gigantopelta; species Gigantopelta aegis. Next base: position 14,968,933 of record NC_054707.1, read on the forward strand.
TTGCGGGTTTCTACACGCTGAGCCCGTCAAAAACGTGTTGACACTCCTAAACAGAGACATCTTAACACACTCAGTAGCTACAGACTTTAACTTAACAAACTCAGTAGCTATAGACTTTATGGATTACCTAGAATGGTGTTGTTTATGTGTTTCAATGGAACAGAAAACATAACAAATTTTGGATGTTTTGTTTCTGTTCAGTTTTCATTTTTAATTATTATGTTTAAAAATGTTTTTATTTATTTATTTATTTAATTAATTAATTTATTTATTTATGCTGACGTCTAGCGATGGAGGAGAGGCAAAAGGCACTTAGTCAGATAAAAAAAAATCTCATTTAGTCTAAATGTTCCCATTTTCTTTAGATGAAGAAGATCTTTCCTAGAACAATAAAAGAAACGCAACTAATAATTTAGTGGGTTTTTTGTTTTGTTTTTTATTTAAAATTATTCGATTTGAATGGCATTAACTTTTGTCTTGAATGTAAATTAAAGGTATTTACATCACCAACCTAAACGCGTTTTGAATTAATCAATTGGTCTTAACAGCCAACAAATTAATTTTGAACTACCATTGTTAAACAAAGTATTGAATCAGAACTGTTTTTGTTGGTGTTGTGTGTGTGTGTGTGTGTGTGTGTGTGTGTGTGTGTGTGTGTGTGTTACATCATGTATGGCAAAAGTATTGAAATCACTGGCTAGTTGTTAGGGGTCAAGCGATTGATTTGAAACCTCTGGACCTACCCTTCGTAGTCTGTGTATCCACTGATTGTGACACTGTTGTCAAAGCGCAAGTCCCATGGCAGACATTTTGTACCATCCTCGGCATAATTCCAGTCACCGTCATAGCTCTCGCCCTTGTCACTCAAACTGTAGCAGTAGTCCTCAGCTAAACATTTACCAAAATCCCAATCTTAGAAATGTTTTATTTGTCTTGGTAAAGACAGAGGGGCTGGATTTACTTCAGTAGGAGTGTTCGTTTTAGGGCAAATGGTCAAAGGATGGGTCGGCCTCGTTGGACCTTGTTGGATTTTTTAGTTCCCCGTAAAGGGTAACCTACAGGCCCGTAACCAATGGGGGCGGTCGCCTCCCCCCCCCCCCCAACCGGTGACGGGTTTTTTCAATATGCCCCCAGACCCCCCTAATCAGCTCGGGCGCGATGCGCCCTCGTGTGAGGCATATCGTGCCTCACCATAAGTCTAAACGACCCCCTCTAAAATCCCGGCTATGGCCCTGTATTATTATGTATATAAAATATACCTCGATATGAGTACCCTATATAGCGAGCTTTCTCTTTCACTCGGTGGATCCATTCAACTGATAGGTTTTTTTCACGTTCCAACCAGTGCATCACAACTAGTCAAAGGCCATGGTATGTGCTTTTCAGTCTGTGGGGAAAATGTATATAAAAGATCCCTTGCTGCATTAAGAAAAATGTAGCGGGTTTCTTCTGATGACTGATGGTTAATTAATCAATGTGGTGTCGTTAACCAAAACACACTTTAAACTTCTCTTTCACTATTAAGGGCCAAGTGTTGAAATAACTATTTGTTAGACACCAAACAGCCATATTATAAAATGTACATGTATTAGTGTTTTTAAAACTATTTCATTTTCTTTGTTATTGGTAAAGACATTACGAAAATAATCCATAAAGATACAATATTATATTATCATATTTTAACAATTATAACCTTGTTTTTTTGGTAACAAAAGCTGAAATTAATTTGAAAGCGCGATACTAAATATAAATAATTGTATCCTGCTATCACCATTTCTACTGACAGATTATGATGACCAAGTGTAACAGTCATAAACTATTACTAACAGCAGATAATCACTTTTGACTTGGCTAAACCTCATTTACTTTTTACTTTTTAATTTAGGTGGGGTTTTTTATTTGTTTGTTTGTGTGACACTGTCTATGATGAGGTTGTCAGATAATTGTCACCAACGCAAGACAGGTTGCCAGATAAGTATCAATAAGTGTCACCAGAACAAGATATGTGGACAAATGGAGTAAAAGTGATACAAAGATAGATGACCCACGACTTTGGGATTCCATCATTAAAAGGCATCACTACCAACTATCGAGAGCTCTCAACTCAGCACAACGGGGGGGGGGGGGGGGGGGGTGTCACACCAGACGATAGGAGTTTGTCACACCGGAGACTTTACATGAATACAGGGTAGGGTTGACACACGGACAACCGAGGTAGGCACAGGACGAGCACAAGCTCAGCAAACCGAGTAGCTACTAGTAATGTGATAAATATTTCAATAACCAAGTAATTCATGTGTGAGGCGGGATTTAGCTCAGTCGGTTGAGTGCTCGTTCGAGGAGCGTGCGTCGCAGGATCGAATCACATCGGTGGATTCATCCAACTGGTTTTTGTTTTTTTCTCGTTCCAATCAGTGCACCACAACTGAACAAAGGCCGTGGGGTGTGCTTCCATGTCTGTGGGAAAGTGCATATAAAAGATCCCTTGCTGCATTAGGAAAAATATACTGGGTTTACTCTGATGACTACGAGTTAGAATTGTCAAATGTTTGACATCCATAGCCGATGATTAATTAATCAATGTGCTCAAGTGGTGTCGTTAAACACAAAACACTTCTTATTGTTGTGTATATTGCGTCAGCAGAAGCTGCAGCTGATGTTCACAACGCCACCAGCTACGACCAATCAAAAGCAGAAATCAGACACCGCTAGAATACCAGTGGCGGATCCAGAAAATCCATTTAGGGGGGCCCCAAGGACACGAGGCGGAATGTCAATGGAAGTTTGGGGGAGATTTAGAAGGGATCGTAAAAACATGAAAATTAATATATAATAAAATTATAACTAGATTCGCCTCTGAATAGGATTATGAGCATTGATCCTGGGATACAACATTTGTTTGTTGTTTTATGTTCATGTGTATGATTTTAATTGATATTAATTTCAGTATATGAGCTTATTATTTTCTCTACATAAACATTTAGGAGAAGCCATTTTGTAAGACAAAACCTAATGACATAAAATCAGATCTACTGTTACCTCCAAGACGCGTAACATTTATTTGGAAACCAGTCCCTCCAGATCCCACCGATCCGGTCCGGAAGTGTAGCGCCATGTGATTGAACACCGACACGAGGTTTTGAGGCAAAACGTTTCTTTTCAATCTGAGAAAAACAAAAAAATAGTTTACAACATATAGATCTCTCTCAAATATACGATCTTCCGCAAGGGGCAGGGTGGGGCGTAGTCCAGTGGTAAAGCGCTCGCTTGATGCGCGGTCGGTGTGGGATCGATCCCCGTCGGTAGGCCCGTTGGGTTATTTCTCGTTCCAGCCAGTGCACCACGACTGATATATCAAAGACCGCTGTATGTGCTATCCTGTCTGTGGGATGGTGTATATAAAAGATACCTTGCTGCTAATCGAAAAGAGTAGCCCATGGAGTGGCGACAGCAGGTTTGCTTTCTCAATATCTGTGTGGTCCTTAATCATGTCCGACGCCATATAACCGTAAATAAAATATGTTGAATGCGTCGTTAAATAAAACATTTCATTCCTTCTTTCCTTCCAGCTTCCGCAACTACATGAATATGTGTACGACCTCGTTAAACGTGTCTGGTGAAAATGTTTTCCAGGAAGGAGATGCAACGTTTAAAAAGAGCACATACAGTATTGAGGGTTAAAAAAGTGCACACGATTTCAAAAGTACAATAATAGCACATGTATTATATGTGGCAATATCCCTCCAAAACACCAAGCCGGCGACACATAAACATTATATGGATTCCCGACAACTGACAGTCAATATATTTATTATTTTGTTGTTTGAATAAATTACGGTGATAGTTCAGTGAGTGTGGTGTTTAAATCACTGACGAGACTTACAGCTTGGTCGGAACAGATTTGAGAATATATCGTCGATAAGTGAATGAGTCGGCGTTATTCACGTCAAACATTGAAAATTCAGCTTTGATTCTGGCGCCTTCTTCTACCTGCAAGAGAAAAAAGAATATATATATATATATATATATATATATATATATATATATATATATATATATATATATATATATATATATATATATATATATATATATATATACACACACACACACAGTATCTAAACCGGACTCACTTCGTACCGACCGGCCTCGGTGGCGTCGTGGTTAGGCCATCGGTCAACAGGCTGGTAGGTACTGGGTTCGGATCCCAGTCGAGGCATGGGATTTTTAATCCAGATACCGGACTCCAAACCCTGAGTGAGTGCTCCACAAGGCTCAATGGGTAGGTGTAAACCACTTGCACCGTTCAGTGATCCATAACTGGTTCAACAAAGGCCATGGTTTGTGCCATCCTGTCTGTGGGAAGCGGAACTAAAAGATCCCTTGCTGCTAATCGGAAAGAGTAGCCCATGAAGTGGCGACAGCGGGTTTCCTCTCAAAATCTGTGTGGTCCTTAACCATATGTCTGACGCCATATAACCGTAAATAAAATGTGTTGAGTGCGTCGTTAAATAAAACATTTCTTTCTTTCACTTCGTACCGTCGAAATAGTCCGGTTAACAAAGAGGACCGCTTTAGACAGAATTCATCTAGAGTTATGGTTCTTGAATGATCGGCAACTCGCGATCAACAATGACATTTGAACCCATGGATGGTTGAGGAAACACAGTCGTGCAAGCCAGACTTGCAATCGATTATTTCACAGACATAAAAAATATACTTAAAGGGACATTCCTGAGTTTACTGCAATTTTTTTAATGTTATCGACTAACAGACTTTTTAACGAAAGTTCGATACGTTGCTGTTTTTTGGGTCGCTCCGCCATTATAAATGAAATAAGACAACACAAAATATACGAGCGACTCGCACCTATTTATACATGCGTTAGGTTGACAAATGTAACTCGCCGAATTCATAAGAGTGAAATCAGTTGGGTATCAACACACACACTAATATATTAATCCGATTGATCTAAACTATACACGAGTGCGATTACATTTTACACACACACACACACACACACACACACACACACACACACACACACACACACACACACACACACATATATATATATATATATATATATATATATATATATATATATATATATACTGAACAAAAAAAAGAAACTTCCGATTTGTACATATAGTATTTGTTGTGTTAAAGAATTCATTGTGTAATGAAATTATATAGGTAGTATTAGCCTTGAGCTGTATTATCAGGATTCATTAATTTTATCGATTATTTTTGCACTGTTAATCGTCGACAACGTGAAATGTCCCGTGTAGTATTCGGTCAGTTTGTTTTACTTGTCTTACTGACATTGTTGTCAAGGGAACGAAGACGCTTCAAAATTTCTAAAAAAATTACATTGTAGCTCTTTTAGTATGCCAAGAATACCCAATAATTTACGCGAACGGGCGATTGGCATGCTTGATGCTGGCATGTCGACAGAAGACGCTGCAAGGCATGTTGGGAGTTCTAGTCGAGCGATACGAAATCTTCGCGTAAAGCTGTATCCTAACCGGCCGCGAGCGACGCGAGCGATTATTTTAGAAATCATTGATTTCAATTGCCGTATCCTAACCGCACGCGTGCGATACAACATATAAATCTGTCGCGTCGTGCGCGTGCAGTTAGGATGCTTCAATTGAAATCAGTGGTTTCTAAAAAAAATCGCCCGCGTCTCTCGCGTCACACGCGGCCGGTTAGGATGCACCTTAAGATTTCGAACGACAGGAAGCACCAACGACTTGCCACGTCGTGGACGTCCGCGTGTTACAACGCGTGGTCAAGACCGCTACATCATGAACACGCATTTCCGCAATCGATTCCAACCTGCCACTGCTACTGCTGCTAACACACCTGGGCTTCATAATAACCGAATCAGTGGGCAAACTGTTCGTAATCGTCTGCGGGAGAACGGTTTACATGCACGACGTCCATAGGTCGGATGCGTTTTAACGCAACGTCATCGTCTAAATTGTCTTAATTGGGCACGTGTACACACTCGTTGGATACGGCGATGCTGGAATACCGTTCTTTTTTCGGATGAATCCAGATTTTCTTGACAACGTGGTGATGGCAGGGTGCGCGTCTACCGTAGGAGAAATGAACGCTATGCTAACTGTTGTGTTCTTGAACGAGATCGTTTCGGGGGTGGGGGTTGTCATGGTCTGGGCAGCCATGCCCATGGTTATCGTTCATCACTAGTCGTCATTGATGGCAATTTAAACGCTCAACGTTACCGCAATGACATTCTCGCTCATCACGTCATTCCTCTGTTCCATAACAACGCCAACATCTCGATTTTTCAGCATGATAATGCCACCTCTCATACAGTTAGAGACACTGTAAATTTTCTTAGGACAAATAACATTGATTTCATTGATGACTGGCCCGCTAAGTCCTGATCTCAACCCCATCGAGCATGTCTGGGATAGTCTGGACAGACGATTGAGGCGTCGTCCCAACCCACCCGCTAACGTCAATGAATGAATGAATGAATGAATGTTTAACGACACCCCAGCACAAAAAATACATCGACTATTGGGTGTCAAACTATGGTAATGCAAATAAATAAAGTGATGATCAACATCAATATAAAAATTCAAGACTTAAACAAAAACAGTGTAAAAACAGTATAAAGAACTGTACAAAAACACAAATATCACAGAATTTTACGGATACTGAATTTTACTCAAAACTTCAATTTTGTGCTGTATTGGCCATTCTCAAAGAGAATGTTACACCCGTGCACCACGGTGAGGTTACAGCACACGCAGGGGCGCTAACGTCAAGGAACTTCGTCAAGCGCTCATTCAGGAATGGGACAATATTCCACAGGCAGAAATCAACATATATATATATATATATATATATATATAATACTCGTCAGACATAACGACAAATTCTTTACCTACGACTTCCTTTACATAGAGAATATAGGGGACGAAAACATATCTGTCTATCAGTCTGTCTGTCTGGCTGTCTCCCCCTCTCATATCGTGATAATCCTAATGTTAGATACCAAACAGCCTTCATTTAAAATATGCCTAGATATCGATAGAACGTGTTCCCTTCGTTGCCATTTAGATGGCTGTTAGTTCTGTTAAGAGAAAGGAAAACAGAGATACCTCTATGAACCAGTTACATTCCGTGTTCTGTGGATATGTTGAAGGGAAGTTAGGTGAGTTTATCACAACAGATCGATGTGTAGAGTTCAGCTTGAAAACACCGCCACAATCTGTAACGAAAACCCACAAATCCTTGTTTAGTATAGAAACAGTATTAGCTGACTATTTCTCGGAAGACATTACTAAATGTTCACGTGTTTTTGTAGTGGAATGTATTGTGCATGTTTGACAGGATATTTGTACAACATTAACACAACAATCCCTCAGGAAGGAAGGAAGGAAATGTTTCATTTAATGACGCACTCAACACATTTTATTTACGTCGTACAATCCCTCAGAATCACGTTTACAACTCCATTCCTTAATCATGGGTGAGGGGCGAGACGTAGCCCAGTGGTAAAGTGCTCGCTTGATGCGCGGTCGGTTTGGAATCGATTCCTGTCGGTGGGCCCATTGGGCTATTTCTCGTTCCATCCTGTGCACCACGAATAGTATATCAAAGGCCGTATTATGTGTTGTCCTGTCTGTGGGATGGTGCATATAAAAGATCCCTTGCTACTAAAGGAAAAATGCACCGGGCAAAATTACCAAATGTTTGAAATCCAATAGCCGATGATTCAATGTGTTCTAGT
>NC_054707.1:14984203-14996703 GCF_016097555.1 Gigantopelta aegis
AAAATGATGAAACATGTTCCTCTAGTATCCGAGTTGTAGTAGTCGATAGCCGGCCTCGGTGGCGTCGTGGTTAGGCCATCGGTCTACAGGCTGGTAGGTACTGGGTTCGGATCCCAGTCGAGGCATGGGATTTGTAATCCAGATACCGACTCCAAACCCTGAATGAGTGGTCCGCAAGGCTCAATGGGTAGGTGTAAACTACTTGCACCGACCAATGATCCATAACTGGTTCAACAAAGGCAATGGTTTGTGCTATCCTGCCTGTGGAAATAAAAGATCCCTTGCTGCCTGTCGTAAAAGAGTAGCCTATGTGGCGACAGCAGGTTTCCTCTAAAAAAAAAAACAGTGTCAGAATGACAATATGTTTGACGTCCAATAACCGACTGATTTAAGATAAAAATCAATGTGCTCTAGTGGCGTCGTTAAATAAAAAAACCAAACGTTTAGTAGTCAGAATCACAGTTTCAAACATTTTCTCTTTAGCAAACTTTCAGTAGCAAGTACTTCTCATTACGAATTCAGTTGATTCGTAACGCTATGCTAGGGTTAGACGATCAACTGTGACTGACGGAGTAGGCCAACTCTATGGATGCGTTGTAATTTTCCCAGTTCGCGTCTTACGATGGGTGCGTTCAGATTAACAACTAATCGGTGATAGACAAATAAAACTGCGTACAACACCCCCACCCCACCCCCACCCCACCCTCACCCCCCAAAAAAACCACAACAAAAAACAACAAAACAGAAAAAAAAGAAACACGGGCCTTACTTGGCTGGATGTTGTCGTACATCTGCGGGGCAATGGCGATCGATTTGTAGTTGTTTTGCTCGTGAAAACCTCCGATCACGTGAAAGAGTTCATGGCAGGCCAAGTTCTGATTACAAAAAACAAAACAAGGAAGGGAATGGCTAAAAACAATGTTCTACTAGTAATTGTAAATTCCATTTCGTTTCATTTTAATTTCGGTTTCATGCTTATATTCAATCAGGTTATATAGCGAGCGTTCTCTCCCTGGCAGTCGATGATCAATGTGTAACAAGGTAAACGAGCGTTAGGTTATAGTCTATTATCAGAACAGAACAGAACAGAACAGACAGAACTTTATTCAACTCAGATCACCAAACGGTGATGCACTAAGGTGGTTTACAAACATATTATAGACAGCTTGACAAATATAAACTGTATATATACATATAACATACACATAATACACAATAGGTATAATAATATAACAGTGTTTGTATATTATAACTATTATTAGCGGCCGGTTGTTCAAACGTTAGTTAGCTTAACCAGTGGCTAACAGAAATATTCAAAACCAAGGACTAAATCAATACAAATAGTCATTGACGAAGAAGAAGGAAATGGTTTTGTTTAACGACGCACAGAACGCATTTTATTTACGGTTATATGGCGTCAGACATATGGTTAAGGACCATACAGATATTGAGGGAGGAAACCCGCTGTCGCCACTTCATGGGTTACTCTTTTCGATTAGCAGCAAGTACTCTTTTATATGCACCATCCCATAGACAGGATAGCACATACCACGGCCTTTGATGTACCAGTCGTGCTGCATTGGCTGGAGCGAGAAATAGCCACTAACGGGGATCGATTCCAAACCGACCGCGAATCAAGCGAGTGCTTTACCACTGGGCTACGTCTCGCCATGAAGACATAATGTTAACTTGATTTAGAACAAGCAAAGGTATCTATGCATAATCAAATCTAAAGTTTATTTTGTGTTGGTGCAAAAATAATTTAAAAAGCAAAATATTAGACTAACCCAGGTTAATTTAACTATATAATTTAAAGATAAAGGTTGTTGTTATTTAACGACACCACTAGAGCACATTCATTAATCATCGGCTATTAGATGTCAAACATTTGGTAAATGTTATCGGAGAAAACCTGCTACATTTTTCCATTAGTAGCAAGGGATCTTTTATATGCACTTTCGCACAGATATGAACGCACGTACCACTGCCTTTGACCAGCTGTGGTGCATTGGTTGGAACGGGAAAAACCAATCAGTTGAATATTAGATTGGTGGCTATAAAATCCCACGACTAAACGTCCTCTCTATGGGATGGTGCATATAAAAGATCCTTTGCTGCTGATCGAAACGAGTAACCCATGAAGTGGCGACAGCGGGTTTCCTCCCTCAATATCTGTGTGGTCCTTGACCATATGTCTGATGCCATATAACTGTATATAAAATGTGTTGAGTGCGTCATTAAATAAAACGCTAACAATTAACTTCTGCCCTCAGAGCTCAGATAGCTGAAATATGTGTGCCCAGGCCAGCGTACTTGAACTTTAATAATTTGTCATAGTATGAAATGAATGAAAGTGTCACATTTTAAATGTTTAAGGTCTAACATATGGTTAAAATGATTGAATGTATGCATGTATGAATGAATGAATTGACTAATTAAGTTGTTTTATTCAAATTTCCTCTTTTATATTTAGTTACGCTAATTAATAATTGTGGGAAACAAATTAGCGAGCAATGGTGCATTGTTTATTCCCATGGCGAATTTGGATGCTTAATTAACTTAATTTAAATTAAATTAACAAATAAATATATACTTTTTTAAAATAAAAAATAATGCATAAAAAAAAGAAAAATGTAACCACTACTTACGTATCTTATAGAAAGTTTGACTGATTTCAAACTCCAATTTTTACCCACGAGTGCAGATGGCCTGAAATGTCAAGTTAACACGATCAGTTTCCTAATTACAAGTGAAATATTTGTGTTAAATAACTACAAATTAATAGATGTTATACATAATGTTTGCATACGTAACTCGGAAATATCAGTAGTTGTAATGTACTTGCATGCCAAATAAACGGAGTTCAGTTGAGAACGATTAGTTACAATTTTTTTTTTTTAAACGACACCACTAGAGCACATTGATTTATTAATCATCGGCTATTGGATGTCAAACATATAATAATTCTGACTCGTAGTCATCAGAGGAAACCCGCTACATTTTTTCTAATGAAGCAAGGCATTTTTATATGCATTTTTCCACAGACAGGAAAGTACATACCACGGGCTTTGACCAGTTGTGGTGCACTGGTTGGAACGAGACAAAATCCAATCATCTGAATGAATACACCGAGGCGGTTCGATCCTGCGACGCAAGCACCTCAAGCGAGCACTCAACCGACTGAGCTAAATCACCCCACCCCAAGAATGATTAGATTCCTGTCTTGTCACGTAAAGAAATCTCATGGAATCGATAAATTCTCAAAATCTTAATTTCATTATCTTTTCAGTGACCATAATTTGATAATGAAAGAAAATAATACATAGGCAAATACTTCAGTACTAGTTAGATGTGGTAATGGAGAAACACCAGGATGGAATAAGATCGGGACGCAGTAGGACTGAACAAAATTACTCCAAACGTACATCCCTCTACTTCGAAATCAAACTAAACAAGCTCCTTAAAAATACCGAAGAATAAAATTTAAATCAGTCTGCGAATTGGTCATGGAATACGGTTGTCATTATGATGATCACATTTGATGGTGGTTCCGTGGGTAACAGCTTTACCAACACCCCTGCCCCCCACACACACACACACACCGCCAACTTAAAGCAGTGTTGGAGATATGCTACTGTGAATGTTATATATTTTACGTGAACATAGTCGCTGTAAGAATGGTCATGAGAAAAGAAAAACAAAAACAAATAGACAAATAAGACTGAGTGGTGTTACTCACGAGTTACCGCGAGTCAGCTTGATTCCTCCGCCCTTAATCGTGGCACAGTTGGCGTGGTACCTAAACGTGATGCACGTGTGTCTTTCGAAGGCAGCCACGGAAGCATTGTACATTGGAACCAGGTGTGCGGCTGGAACAAAACATAGTGTAGCGTGTAATAACAAAGTGTAGTACCTCGCTAAATGGATTGTTTAAAAGATATAGATCCATCCATACAGACATTGTTGTATCTATTTTTTATATCTATATATCTGTCTACATATCTAACTATCTCTCCATCCATCCATCCATCCATCCATCTAGCTATCTAGCTATATATCTAGCTATAGATATCTAACTGTATATCTGTCTGTATGTCTGTCTATCAGAATATGAAGGAAGGAAATATTTTATTTAACGACACACTCAACATATTTTATTTACAGTTATATGGCGTCAGACATATAGTTAAGGACCACACAGATAATGAAAGAGGAAACCCGCTGTCGCCACTTCATGGGCTACTCTTTTCGATTATGTGCACCATCTTTTATATGCACCATCCCACAGACAGGATAACACATAACACGGCCTTTGATATACTAGTCGTGGTGCATTGGTTGGAGCGAGAAATAGCCCAATGGGCCCATCGACAGGGACCGACCGCGCATGTAGCGAACGCTTTACCACTGGGCTACGTCCCGAACAAATCTATCAGAATATATGCATGTGTCTATCATCTATATATCTACCTAACTTGTCCATATATATATTTGATTGTTTATCCAAATATCAATATATCGATCAACCTATTTATATATATATATATATATATATATATATATATATATATATATATATATATATATATATATACACGTGTATCTACCTATATTTACCTACCTATTTATCCTTTTATCTGCATGTCTGTCTATCCATATACCTGCTGAATGTTTGTTGTGTGGGCCTAACTTGATTACAGCTGTTTAACAGTGACGTTATGTATGTTAACAGTGACGTTATGTATGTATGTATGTATGTATGTATGTATGCATGCATATATGCATGTATGCATATATGCATGTATGTATGTATATATGTATTTGTGTATGCTCATGTCAAATGTCGGAACTGAACGTGCTTATATCAAATAAATGTCCATTACGCTGTGACGGAATGAGAACAGTAACGTATACATACATAGAGCAGGGTCAAAACAGTAAGGTATGACTCCCCCTCGCCACGCCTTGTAGCTTTTCCTGGAACCAAAAATGAGCCGCTTGCGTCGATAAACTCGTGTCTTACTCTGTAAAAAAAAAAAAAAAAAAAGTGTGTTCTGTTTAACGACACCAAATAGAGCCTATTGGAAAAAGAAAGAAATGTTTTATTTAACGACACACTCAACACATTTTATTTACGGTTATATGGCGTCAGACATATGGTTAAGGACCACACAGATTTTGAGAGGAAACCCGCTGTCGCCACTATATGGGCTACTCTTCCGATTAGCAGCAAGGGATCTTTTATTGTGCTTCCCACAGGCAGGATAGCACAAACCATGGCCTTTGTTGAACCAGTTATGGATCACTGGTCAGTGCAAGTGGTTTACACCTACCCATTGAGCCTTGTGGAGCACTCACTCAGGGTTTGGAGTCGGTATCTGGATTAAAAATCCCATGCCTCGACTGGGATCCGAACCCAGTACCTACCAGCCTGTAGACCGATGGCCTACCACGACACCACCGAGGCCGGTCAGAGCCTATTGGTTTATTAATCATCTGCTATTGGATGTGAAACATTTGGAATTTTGTTTAATCTTAGAAGCAACCCGCTACAGCAAGGTATCATTTATATGCACTTTCTCACAGACAGAACAGCACATACTACGGCCTTTGATATACCAGTCGTGGTGCAATGGGACGGGGAAAAACAAATCAGACGATAGTTAAATCCCCCCTCCCCTCCATAAAGTTACAACACACGAGAGTTTTTACACAGAATAGAGAGAACACTGCATTACTTCATTCCAATGTTCCAGCCAGTGCACCATGACTGGTATATTAAAGGCCGAAGTATGTGCTATCCTGTCTGTGGGATGGTGCATATAAAACACCCCTTGCTACTAACGGAACAATGTAGCGATTTCCTGTCTAAGACTATATGTCAAAATTAACAAATGTTTCACATCCAAAAGCCGGTTTATTATTAAATCAATGTGCTCTGGTAGTATCGTTAAACAAAACAAACTTTGGTGCACTGGCTAGAGTGAGGAATATCACAAATGGGCCTACCGACAGGAATCAATCCTAGACCGATCGCTATCCGTTTTCTATTTCAGCGAATATGCCATCTGGGCTGACGTTCAGGATATTAAATTTTAATACGTTTGTTTTGTGTGTGGGTACGTTTGTTTTCAACTAAAACACCCCCTCCAACATCTCAGCTATGTAATGCATAAATCTCTGTAATACCAGATTAAAACGTTTACTAGATACGTTTGTTGGACTAGATAAATCAACTAGATAAATCTCTGTAATACCAGATTACGTTTACTAATCCTGGTTATTGTAGGCTAGTGGCGGCCCTGTTTTGATTTAAGTGTTTACTATAACTAGTTATTTTAGGCTAGTGATGGCCCCGTTTTGACTAAGTGTTTATTATCTGTAGTTATTTTAGGCTAGTGACGGCCCAGTTTTGACTAAATGTTTACTATCGCTGTTATTTTAGGCTAGCGACGGCCGTTTTGACTAAATGTTTACTATCACTAGTTATTTTAGGCTAGCGACGGCCCTGTTTTGACAGTGTTTACTATTACTAGTTATTTTATGCTAATAACGGCCCAGTTTTGACTAAATGTTTACTATCGCTAGTTAGTTTAGACTAGCGACGGCCCTGTTTTGTCTGACAGTATAATTAATGTCAAGGTTGCACACCTGGTCTTCACAGTGAAATACGTCAGTGAAAACAAACAGAAGAACAAACAGCAATGTCTTGAGATCCATTTTCTGAAATTAGAAAGAAACATGTATTATTGATATTATTTTCTGTCATTTCTGTACCTCAATGATCCTATAATGGAGAATTAAATTAAAGTTTGTTTTGTTTAACCACACCACTAGAGGACACTGATTTATTAATCATCAGATATCGGATGTCAAACATGTGGTAATTTTGATATATAGTCTTAGACCGAAAACCCGCTACATTAGGAGCAAGGGATATTGTTTATGCACCATCCCATAGGAAGGATAGCACATACCACAGCCTTTCATATACCAGTCGAATACACCGACTTGAACGAAACATAGCCCTTGAAATCAGTTACTTGATATATCAGTCATGGTGCACTAGTTCTCGCTCCAGTCAGTGCTCCACGACAGGTACATCAAAGATCGTGGTACGTACTATTCTATCTACAGGATGGTGCTTACAAAAGATCCCTTGCTACTAATGTAAAAATGTAGCGGGTTTCCTCTCGACTATATGCCAAAATTATCAAATGTTTGACATCCAATAGCCGATGATTAATAAATCAATGTACCATAGTAGTGTCGTTAAACAAAAAAGCGAGGAATAACTAAAATGGGCCCACAGACGGGAATCGATCCTAACCGATCGCGCACCAGGCTAGCGCATTACCATTGTTTGACGAGAAACGTTTTTCTATTAGTGGCCTAAAATACTAATTTTAGCATCTTCTGAATGTTCGTCTATTTTAAAGGTTAATTTTATATTTATGTGGTAGGGTAAAATTATGATATGATCCACGTCTGACCTCGTGCCTCCCGGTTCCCATGGACCTGTTAATTAAACATACAGCTGGCCCGCTGTACACTGGGCCCGTTCATTGTATTTGACAGTGAAGGGACCAGTGTCAATTCAATCGTCTGGCGAGTCGAACTGCGTGTATTTGAGGGTCCGAACCTATTGCAAGGAGATCGGGGACACGCTTCTCACAAGAACATTTTGAATTGCAGGTGTTAAAATACAGATTTCCAGTCTTCTGAACAGACCAACAGGAACAATGGACACGTGGGGGGGGGGGGGGGGGGGGGGGGGGGGGGGGGGGGGGGGACTTCGACTGGTATATCAAAGGTCGTGGAATGTGCTATCCTGTCTGTGATATGGTGCATATAACAGATTTCTTGCTGCTAATGGGAAAATGTAGCGGGTTTTCTTTCTAAGACCCATTGGGCTATTTCTTGTTACAGCCAGTGCTCCACAACTGGTGTATCAAAGTCCGTGGTATGTACTATCCTGCCTGTGGGATGGTGCACATAAAAGAATGAATGAATTAATGTTTTACGACACCCCAGCACGAAAAATACATCGGCTATTGGGTGTCAAACTATGGTAAATACAAATCTAAAGTGATGATCAACATCAATAATAAAAATTCAACAGTTAAACAAAAACACAGTGTAAAGAACCGTGCAAAAACACAAATATCACAGATAGATACTGACTTTTACTCAATGTGTGCTGTATTGGCCATTCTCAAAGATAATGTTACACCCCTGCACCACGGTGAGGTTACAGCACGCGCAGGGGCACATAAAAGATCCCTTGCTTCTAATCGAAAAGAGTAGCCCATGAAGTGGCGACAGCGGGTTTCCTCTCTCATTATCTGTGTGGTCCTTTACCATATGTCTGACGCCATATAATATTAAATAAAATGTATTGAGTGCGTCGTTAAATAAAATATTTCCTTCCTTCCTTCCTTTCCAAGACTAAATATCAAAATTACCAAATGTTTGACATCCAACAGCCGATGGTTAATAAACCAATGTGCTCTAGTGTTGTCATTAAAAAACCCTTTAAAAATAAATAAAATACCGTACAGTGGGTTTCGTATTCAGACGAATCTAGTACCCAAGCTGAGATAAATGAGGAATTGAAAACGTGTTTTAATGGATGCTCAGACAAAACTGATATAAGGTTGGTTATCTCGTTCGTTTGCTAATACATGAAAATTAATTTTGTTGAGTATATTTCTCAAGGAGGTGGGGGGCCTGTAATTTCAGAGTATATTAGAGGAAACAACTATTAGCCAATAAACATACATTAAATTACACAATAACGTGCATATAAATTAAAGAGGGTAGAATAACTACAAATCAAAAGTAATAAGAAGAAAATGAAACTTAAACTTACTTTCAACCTCTCTCCTACAAACACTGATCCAGACTGGGTAAATAATTATTTATTCACAGGTACCCTCTGTGAAGTAAGCTAACAATCTTGGAACAAGCACATAAGCCGAGCAGTCCGTGAGTGAGTACAAATCAAGTCAATCAAATTAGGATGAACATATTTAATGCACATTGTATTTCTAATATGTACACTCCTGCCAGAAACTTCGGAGAGCGAGGTCGTGCTTTTGAACTGCTCTGTTTGCACGTGCGTAGAAATATTTTAATTACAACAGAAGCTTATTTGGACATCCATTTATTATTTACATCCTATAAATAAAGTTTACCCCTATTTACCCCTATTTCTTCAACAGTTATATTTTTACAGAATTGCTAAAGGGTAACATATTAAAAGCATTGTAAAATATTTCTCAGGGCATTTAGGAAAACAAAACGTGGGAGACAGTGGATTGGAGAATTCAAATATATTACCTACTCGAGCTGTGCTACAATGCAGAAGAAGACGAGACCGGCAGGGGCGGTTCAGGGGGGATCAAAGCCGGCAGTTGTATTTATTGTTATATTTGTAATATAATCATGACTATTATTGTTTAAACGTGTATCTTTGTACAGTCCACGGAAGACACTAACATATCGTAACATGGCCACACACAAATAGCCATACTGTTGAATTTACAACTTAAAAGATCAAATCAACATATTTTTGTTATATTCAAGTTTACCTATTTATTAATTGCATTAATACACTGGTAAGTGATTGAGCTGCACGCGTTTCCTAAATTTTAATATTAATGCATTACTACCTTCATAATTATGTTGAACTAATCCAGACATTGAAAATAACATGACAGGGTCTGTAATACTCCCTACTGAAGACACATGATAGAGCTTTATGTCCTCTGAAACTACAGGCTACCACGAGTTAGCACTTCAGTATTTTTCAACAACCATTTAGCCTAATACAGATGAATCTATCTTGGGACAACTTTGATAGACCGGAGGTGTCTCTCACTGGTGGAGCAAATGTTTGAAATTTTATGTTTCTGGTGCATGTGTTGGATCACAGTCACTGGTAATGGATCGTACCAATGATAAAACAAAAACCCAAACATTTAGCTAAAGTTGCTTGAAATAGAGGCTAGAAAGGCAGACAAACACAGATAAATGGAAAATCCAAAGTTGGACTGAATTCGGTATGAGTACCAGAGATTTTAATATGAACCATATCAAAGATACCTGCCTACTATCAGTACATCTTGTTTCGAGCCGACGATTGTGTCTCAAATTGTGAACCAGAACATCTCATAATAAGACTACCTTTACAAACCATTGCCGTACTGATGAATCAAACAGTTTGCAAAGGCATAAAGACGGCTATGTCATTATTATCTTAAAAATGGAATCATTCTTAATGATATAGGCATCGTATGATTGTGATTTCAAGTCTAGTACATAGGTATAGGGGTATATGATTGCTGTAGACGTAGTTAGTTGAGTCCTTGAAGTAAAGATGTACAACCATGTACAAGTATATCATGAAGCTCTAAAAGTATTATGAGACTAGATTGGTCAGTTTACTATTTGGGCAAATAGCCAACCAAAGAAAAAAAAAACCCAGCATGGTTAGAAACGTGTACCAAATGAAATTTGACAGCCTAGCAGTTTGCCAAGTTTTAGCAGAGTTCAACAATCCCTAGAAAGATTTATTCAAATGTCTGTCACCGGAAATGAAGAGTTTTCAGCATTTTTGATGCCTCACAGTTACATAGATGCATTGCTTAGCCTTCTGCGAGCATCTCATGTGGGAATTGCACTTTATGACTATTAAGTTAGTGATTCCACGGTGCTCTGCTTTGACAAGCTGTATTATGACACATACACACCGACGTATTAAGCACAAAACCTATCTTCCAATTGAGCACCCTGATATATTTGAAGCCAGATTGGCAGCATTTTTTATCAGATGTATGACAACACTATTTGTGGACGCATTCCTAAAAACCACTAAGTTAAAGTGAACAAAGATACCCGGACTCTAGAGGTCACAACAGGGTTAAGGCTAAATTCTGCTGCTAAAAAGATACAGCAGGACATCAATGTGTTATCATAAAGAGTTTCCAAAGACAAACGTTTAAAGGGATTATGACTATATTTCATAGTACTGGTAGTAAGCTTCATTCAATGTTGATTAAATGCATTTGCTGACAACATCTGTACTGCATAGGCAGTTTCAATGGATACTTACTGCCTTTGGCTTGGTGAAGAACAATGTTATGCAGCTTGGCTTCAAGGGTGAGCGACTATATATAACAATAAATCTTAAGACAAAATCAGAACACGAAAAGTTGAAACATTAGACATTTGTGACAAAAACTAAAATAATGAATTGAAGACCAATCACTGTTTGCATGCATTACTCAGCTGGCACAAGGCATAGTTTCCAGATATCCTTTAACTTTCTTTTGCACCTCTATAATGGGCCTCGTTGCAGATGAATTTGACATCAGCAGATAGTCTGATAGAAATTGTTAAACTATTGTTCACGGGATTGACTTGGTCCAGGTAATAAGCAGTGATTATGTTAAGTTTTTAGAGGTGGTAAATCAATGTTGCATAAAGCATTATGAGGTGGAAGCCACACAAAACATGTTAATATTGTGGTTGGTATATATCATGGGACGTTTACTAAGAGCAACATATTTTGTAAAACAATTGAGAACCTTTCGGAATCAGGTTACCAATATTACCAATTTAAATACTTTCCTAGTCAAAGAATGAAGCAAGGCAGTATTCACAAATACACTCCAAGGGAATGTGTTTTGATAACAAATATTAAAACAATATACAAGGTTGTATGCTGTCTTGTGTTTTCAAATTGACTGATGCCCATGCTGCAATTGAGGGATACAAATAAGTTGCCTTTAGCTCAGAAGACATAAACTGTATTTTGTGCTTGGCATTCCAAGAGATCCCTGGAGTTCCATTGCTCTCACAAATGTGGTCCTACAATTGGTGCAAGTATCGTTGAATCTGTATTGACAATCAAAATGTTTGTAGAGTTGTAAACACTGGGGTTTATACTGTCAGTGTACCTAGGAATCACAACTGTGTGTCTAATTTGAAGCCTTTCCGAAACAATACAAAATGTACCAATAAATGTTCACTTCGCCTATTTGTATCACACTTCTTTCCTTTCTTCTTGAAAGTGAGAAATTCACTTCTCTTACCTTTTCAATTCTAGGTTAGAGCCTGCCAGGATATTTGTCTGTTCTGTGCAAAAAATGGCAGAAACGAAAGTGTAACTATCCAGGGATTGTTTAATAAAACATACGCAGCATGCAATCAACCTTGAAAAATACCAAGCGTAACTATGTAGGGATTGTTTGATAAAACATAGTATTTACACAACATTCAATCAACCAGATTGTAATGTAGAGTATGACCCAGTGACACCAAGTGCCGTTGATATAGGCTGGAAAATAGAAACAGAAAAAGACTGTATAGCATCTATATAGAATAGTATAATGTATGAGGATTTTGACAACCAGGTTGAAGACAGTGATGGAAATGTAGCACAGAAGTTTGATATCTGCAAAATATGCATCCATCTTTATCATGGTATTTTTAAT